>NC_057800.1:133257541-133524615 GCF_018294505.1 Triticum aestivum | reverse complement strand
CTCGATCGGGTTCAGTTAACAGCCATCGATCGATCGCTCGGGTTCAGTAACGCGTAGCCTGCAGTGCAATCGCTCGGGTTCAGTTAGAGCCCAACGCCTCGCTTGGGTTCAGTTAGAGCCAACGCCTCGCACACACGCGTGTACGTGTACGAGAGAAACGCGCATCGCCCGAGCCCGACCTCCCACCGTAACCGGGAACTCCCAGAAATTTTCCTCCCCCTCGATTCTACCACGGTTTTTTCCATCATGGACGGCCCAAAGAATGTCATGCAGATGCGTCTCCGGCCCGCCCAGGACGAAAAGCCCATTTTCTATCATGATTTTTTGTCATAGAAGTAGGAGCCCACCACATCTATGATGATACCGGGTTTTCTCACAATTATCGTCATAGAAGTGTCATATGTATGACAAAAAAAATTTCGTTTGGCCCAAAATGTCACGGATGTGTCTTTTGTTTGTAGTGCAACTTGTGCTCTTATTTTGATGAACTAACCGTAGTCAAGTTTGGCAAAAATGTGTGGCAAAGTATGGCAATGCTAGTCCTAAAACCAAACAGCCCCAAAATATCCATTCGACTGTTGGAAATTACTGATCTGATGTCGAAGTAATTGCTGCATCGCCACCAAAAACCACCATTTCTTAAGCTAAAGTAGACCAAGGTAATCCCTGTATTAGCTTATTACTAAGATAAACAAAAGACACTGTAGAAACATTTAGGATGTGAGCTTGTCAATCCGAATGTGGAGGGACACAAGCTTAGCCCCGGCCAGCAGCTTGGGCAGAACTATCAAGAAGGTCAGCTCCTACACGTCGACGTTGCCGGGATCCTTGCTGCTTGTCACTTCCATTTCCACCTTAACGGTGTCGGTTGTGCCTTTGGGCTCCCCCGGCAGGCCGTTCGCCCACAGCTTGGCCACGTAGTGCGGCAGTGGGGACGCCCCTGCTCTGATGCAGACAACCGACACGGCGATAGGTGCGCTGATGTCGAGCATGCCGCCGACCAAGAAAAACACGCGGCAGTCCTTCTCCGCGAACAGCAAGAGCCATGGCTCCGACAGTGGCACTTGCAGCTGGAGCACCTTGCCGTACTAGATCTTGTGCACGGGCATGGGATGCACGGTGCTAATGTGGTGGTAGAGCGCCGGCGGCGGGCCTTCGTAGCCGCAGACAGGCACGGGGCATTTGCAGGGCGTGAGCGGACACACGCTCTAGCGATCGGCGAGCTTGTGGTAAGTGACGTAGAGCCCACAGCCTTCATGCGGGCACTCCACCCTCACCGACGAAAGGACGGAGTGCACCGCCGTGTTCCGCACGTCGAAGCCAGCGCCGCGCTCGCACTTCTGGCACTGCTGCTGGTTCCCGGGGCGCTCGACGCGGCAGTCCGCGCAGGCCAGGTGCCCTCCCTTGCACTACAGAAATCAATCGAACAACACATCAATCAAGAAACCTGCACCTTGCTCAATTAGCCGAATGGACGAGGTGTATTCGAACCTCATACACTGGAGGCGTCAAGGGGCAGAGGCACAAGGGGCAGTGGAGCACGGTGAGGTCCATCGAGACCTTAGAGAGCTCCATCGTCGGGTCCTGTTCGGTCTGCATGTTCTCGCCCTCCTCGTGCACAACAATCTCTTGACTTGGGCCGGGGTATTACAAAGCTTTACCGTCACATATTTTATACTACTTCAAGGTGCGTTAAATCAACACATGCAAGTACTCCCTCTGGTCCTTTTTACTCCGCACATTAGCTTTGTCTGAAATTAAAGTTTGCTAAGTTTGACCAAATTTATATTAAAAAATATTAACATCTATAACATCTAATAAATATAATATGAAAATATATTTCGAGATGGATATAATAATAAATATGTTATTATGTGAATGTTAATAATTTTTTGTATAAATTTGGTCAAAGTTGGATGAGATTGACTTCTGACAAACCTAATATGCAGAGTAAAAAGGACCGGAGGGAGTATCAAAAGGAGAGTCACGGCATGCATGCATGCGTTGTAATTAATGCATCCGTAAACGCAAATTATTGAAATATATCGAGTGCAGTGCTTTGATGTGTCGCGTCAACTCGTACATCAACGAGAAGTTTGATTATCCTCTCCCTCGTGGACTTAACTGCACCTGCCTTTGGCTATATGATAGGTTTGCCACATACCTGTCGGGCCCACCTGTCATACACGCAAAGGCAGGAGCGTCCCTCCCTCGCCCATGAGCGTGGTGGCTAGCAAGACTAGGAGAAGCTTTCGCTACACGCTCTCCCTCCCGCATGCGGTGGACATGCAGCATCTCAATCGGTGTCAGATGGCTAGAAGCGTACTATAGTACTCCTCCAGTGCAGTAGTACTCCATCATTGTTCGACTTCCCGAAGAGGCGAAGAGCCAAGCGCAGCCCGGACGCTCGTGTGGCAGTTTCATGTGTAGAGTAGTCTAGGATAGCGTGTACCATGCATGTAAGCTTAAAATCGTTGGGGTCGGCTCCATGCTATGTGGCCGTCTCAAAGTTTAAAAAAAATTAAAATAGTCTTCTGGCCCTACCTGACACCTTGGTGATTGTAGTTTGCACGCCCATCTGGTCAAGACAGGAATATATATTTTAATTTGCTTTTTTCAAAAAGGGGGGACTCCCCGGCCTCTGCATCAGAATGATGCATACGGCCACATATATTTTAATTTGTGGTGGGTAAATGTTAGAGGTTGCAGCAAATATATTGTACACTGCGGGTCTTTTAGCCAAGTTTAGAGGCAAGCATGTGGGGCCAGTGCTATGATGTGTTGCGTCAACTCGTACAACGAGGAGAAGCTTGATTTTACTACACGCCTTCTCCCTCACCCATGCGCGCGGTTGCTCGCAAACGAGGACAGGCTTTTGCTTAGTAGTACTTCTACAACAAGCTATCCATCCCGCTCGCGGTGGACGGACATGCGACAGTGGATTCGACACTGTAGAAGCAGTAGTAGTAACATCATTGTTCGTCTTCTCGAAGAGGCGAAGAGCCAAGCGCAAACCGAACGTTGCTGTTGTGAACATTGGAGCACGCATATAGCTAGGCTCTTGCATGAGACAAAATTGCTATGTGAGCCCACTATTGTACTAGTACGTACAACTACTTGCCAGTATAGCCCCACCACTCCAATCCATCTACTCCCAAGTCTCTGCGCAACACTGCTCACTCGAATCCAAGACCAAGTGACAGAAGCCACAAGCACCTATGGAGGCGATGGACGCGAGCGGCAGTCGGCTGTGCTACATCATCCAAGGCGCCGGCCTGCGGCCCCGCACCACGCAGCATTTCCAGATGGTCCTGGCGACCGTAGGCATCGTTCACGCGGTCATCGCCGCCGAGGGAGGAAACCCACAGCTGCTGGAGGGGCCCGATCCTCTGCCCGTGCCATTCTCTCCAACACAACGCCGGCTCGGGAGGTCCTCCGACCCTTCTTCCTCCCTACCGTATTGTCCGCAGATCCGACCTGCTGCCGCCGACATCCCGGCGACCCTCAGGTATAAGTTCTTTGAAAGCGGCCTTGCTCTACTGCCCCAGCTCCCCACGTGTCTGCATATGCATCTTTTTCTACTCCCATCAGCTCTTCCAAAGCCACCTAAATTTTTAGTATTATTAGAGGTAAAGCTACTTCATGCATTCCAATATAGGGCTTGGTTCAAACAATGAAGAAAGGGGGGAAAGTTGTAGCATGAATCTAGGACTTGATTCAAAGAGGAAATAATATGGTGAAAGTAGTAGAGACCGGGTACCCAACCGGTCTCTTGGTTGAAAAGGGAAATAATGGGAAAACGCAGTACAAACCGGATAAGGAACAAATCTATTATTGGTTGAAAAAGGATAGAAAGTGGCGGCTGGTGGACAAGTCAACAGAGTATGTCCAGGATTAGATTTGCTGCCATCACATAGTAAAAGGTCTCCAAGATTAGATTTGCTGCCCTCACATAGTAAAAGGTCTCAAGATTAGATTTGCTGCCCTCACATAGTAAAAGGTCTCAGGATTAGATTTGCTGCCCTCACATAGTAAAAGGCCTCCAGGATTAGATTTGCTGCCCTCACATAGTAAAAGGTCTCCAGGATGAGATTTGCTGCCCTCACATAGTAAAAGGTCTCTAGGATTAGATTTTCTGCCCTCACATAGTATAAGGTCTCCAGGATTAGGTTTGCTGCCCTCACATAGCATGAACAAACTCGGTATCACCACTTTATGCCTCCTTATAGGTACATTGTGCTGATGCGTCCACTGTCGCATGTCCTTATACCAACCTTTTGCTGTTGTTAATGTAAGGGCGCATGTAAAATGAAGCAATCACACTGTTACCTTAGGGACATGTCTAACCAGTGTTATTGTTAATGTAATGCCTCCAGTGATAAGATGCAATTAAACTATGTTACAAATGGCACTCCTGCTATTTTCCCCTATATGATAAGTAAGTTGCTCCTTTACGCTGCTGAGTGTCCTAGTGTACCCACGGTCCCATGCCCTTAAACCAACTCTTTAGCTGCTGTTGATTTACTGTGTCTGGTAAACAAGCAATGCCACCATTAAAGTAATCCCATATTTGAGGAATCTCATTGTTGATCGTAATGCTTCTGGAAACATGAAGCATTGCTGACGTTTTGAAATTTCTACTGTCCTTGCGTGATTGCCATGAACATAATTAAGATGCTTCTTTTCATTTTGTATATATGTTTCATATATTCTTATTGACTAGCAACTGTTTACTTTCTATCTTTTTGTGCAGATAGGGATATCCATTTCACCTTGTTGCTATTGTGACCTTTTGGTGAACTGCACAAAACACTTTTTTTGGAATGAGTGTCTTGTGCAGTTCAACTAAAATGTCACGTGGGCAACATCTCTCAATTTTGGTGGAACTGCACAAAATGGTGATTGGAGTTTCCAAAATCTCCGTCATGTTCTGCTGGTAATCTTGTGCAACATTTTATTAGCCTTTGCAAGATCGAGCCGTCACTGTCACCACAATGTCACTTTATTTTAATGGAACTGCACAAAAGGATAAGAAAATTATAGTTGCACCATACATGAGCCGGACAGCCATCCTTAATGTTCCTCAATTTTAGTGCAACTACTAAAGAAGAACCTGCCAGCTCACAAGAGCAAGTACTTCTTGCTAGTTGAATGATGCAATCTTTGCTTCATTTCACGTGAGATGCAGAAAAAGGCACATGAATTGAATCATGGAACTCCAGGCCGACCTCATCCAAGTAGAGCTGGAGGTTGAGTTCAAGGAGGCCGCTATTAAAGCGAAATCATGCTCTCATGTCTCCTTGTTTGTGCTATGCAAACATGTTGTGCAAACATGAATACTCAACTACAGATGTTGTGACGGTCAAGAGCATTCGCCAAGTTCTTCGATTGTATGACATGGCTAGCCAAGATGGATTTAATCCTGATATTCACTTTATCAAAAGGCTCTAATGGGTTGGTTCTGAATCTTGCAAGCTGGGAGTCAGTGAGATGTGTAGGCATCTTTGTTGTACTTATTATTTGAATCTTATTTGGTGGTTCTGAATCTTGCAAGCTGGGAATCAATGAGATGTGTAGGCATCTTTGTTGTACTTATTATTTGGATCTTATTTGTTGGTTCTGAATCTTGCAGGCCGGGAATCAATGAGATGTGTAGGCATCTTTGTTGTACTTATTATTTGGATCTTATTTGTTGGTTCTGAATCTTGCAAGCTGGGAAACACGGCATGATGATGCAGAGGACAATAACCATAAAAAACAGTTCAATCTTATTTTTTGTCATAGAAGTAGGAGCCCACCACATCTATGATGATACCGGGTTTTGTCACAATTATCGTCATAGAAGTATCATATGTATGACAGAAAAAAAATTCGTTCGGCCCAAAATGTCACGGGTGTGTCTTTTTTTGTAGTGATGACATTAATGAATTGGAGCTAGTTCTGTGTCACCATATGTTATAACTGTTACATGATGAACCGCATCCGACATAATTATCCATCACTGATCCATTGCCTACGAGCTTTTCATATATTGAACTTTTCTTAGTTACTTTACCATTGCAACTGTTACAATTCCTATAAAAACTGCTACTGTTACCTTTGCCACCGATACCGTTACTTCCATACTACTTTGCTACTAAATACTTTGCTGCAGATATTAAGTTATCCAGGTATGGTTGAATTGACAACTCAACTGCTAATGCTTGAGAATATTCTTTGGCTCCCCTTGTGTCGAATCAATAAATTTGGGTTGAATACTCTACCCTCGAAAACTGTTGTGATCCCCTATAATTGTGGGTTATCAGTAAACTACTCACACATCATCGGAGAGGCTATGGTGTTGATGTAGAAGCCCTCCGTGATCGATTCCCCCTCCGTTGGAGCGCCGCAAAAGTCCCCAAGATGGGATCTCACGGGTACAGAAGGTTGCAGCGGTGGAAAAGTGGTTTCGTGGCTCCCCCTGATGTTTTAGGGTATAAGAGTATATATAGGCGGAAGCAATAGGTCGGTGGAGCTCCGTGGGGCCCAAGAGGGTGGGGGGCGCGCCTACCCCCTGGGAATGCTTCCTAACATAATTATCAATGTAATTTTCTTTATTGTGGCATGAGTGTTCATATCCGAAAGATTCAAGACAAAAGTTTAATATTAACATAAGAATAATAATACTTCAAGCATGGCCAAAGAGAGTTCATGCCTACAAAATCATATAGTTTGGCTATGCTCCATCTTCGTCACACGAAATACTCAAATCATGCACAACCCCGGTTTCAGCCAAGCAATTGTTTCATACTTTGGTATTTTCAAACTGTTTCAACTTTCACGCAATACCTGAGCATGAGCCATGGACATAGCACTATAGGTGGAATAGAATGGTGGTTGTGGAGAACACCAAAAAGAGGAAGATAGTCTCACATCAACTAGGCATATTAATGGGCTATGGAGATGCCCATCAATAGATATCAATGTGAGTGAGTAGGGATTGCCATGCAACATATGCACTAGAGCTACAAATGTATGAAAGCTCAACAAAAGAAACTAAGTGGGTCTGCATCCAAATTGCTTGCTCACGAAGACCTAGGGCATTTGAGGAAGCCCATCATTGGAATATACAAGACAAGTTCTATAACAAAAATTCCCACTAGTATATGAAACTGGCAAAATAAGAGACTCTCTATAATGAAGATCATGGTGCTACTTTGAAGCACAAGTGTGGAAAAAGGATAGTAGCATTGTCCCTTCTCTCTTTTTCTCTCATTTTTTTAGATACTCCCCTTTTTTTGGAGACTCTTTCTCTTTTTTTATTTCCTCACATGCGACAATGCTCTAATAACGAAGATCATCACACTTCTATTTATCTACAACTCAAGAATTACAACTCAATACTAGAAAAAAATATGACTCTATATGAATGCCTCCGATGGTGTACCGGGATGTGCAATGAATCAAGAGTGACATGTATGAAAAAATTATGATAGGTGGATTTGCCACAAATACGATGTCAACTTCATGATCATTCAAAGCAATATGACAATGATGGAACGTGTCATATAAATGGAACGATGGAAAGTTGCATGGCAATATATCTCAGAATTGCTGTGGAAATGCCATAATAGGTAGGCATGTTAGCTGTTTTGAGGAAGATATGAGGAGGCTTATGTGTGATATAGCGTATCGTATCACGGGGTTTGGATGCACCGCCAAAGTTTGCAACACCTTCTCGAGGTGAGAAAGGGCAATGCACGGTATCGAAGAGGCAAGCAATTATGGAAGGGTGAGAGTGCGTATAATCCATGGACTCAACATTAGTCATAAAGAACTCACATACTTATTGCAAAAATCTACGAGACATCAAAACAAAGTACTACACGCATGCCCCTAGGGGAAGGGTTGGTAGGAGTTAACCATCGCGCGATCCCGACCTCCACACAAAGGAAGACAATCAAAGAAATACCTCATGCTTCAAATTTGTTTAGGCTCTTGGTTTAACCATCGCGCGATCCCGATCTTGGTATTTTATTCAAACAACAAGCAAAACAAAAGAAAATAAAATGACGCTCCAAGCAAAACACATATCATGTGGTGAATAAAAATATAGCTCCAAGTAAAGTTACCGATGAACGAAGACGAAAGAAGGGATGCCTTCCGGGGCATCCCCAAGCTTAGGCTCTTGTTTGTCCTTGAATATTACCTTGGGGTGCCTTGGGCATCCCGAAGCTTAGGCTCTTGCCACTCCTTATTCCATAGTCCATCGAATCTTTACCCAAAACTTGAAAACTTGACAACACAAAACTTAACAGAAAACTCGTAAGCTCCGTTAGTATAAGAAAATAAATCACCACTGAGGTACTATTGTGAACTCATTCTAAATTCATATTGGTGTAATATCTATTGTATTCCACCTTCTCGATGGTTCATACCCTCCGATACTACTCATAGATTCATCAAAATAAGCAAACAACACATAGAAAACAGAATCTGTCAAAAACAGATCAGTCTGTAGCAATCTGTAACTTGCGAATACTTATGGAACTCCAAACATTCTACCAAATTAGGAAGTCCCAAGAAATTTGTTTATTAATCTTCTGCAAAAAGAATCAACTGAAAATCACATTCTTGTGATTTATGAAAACTAATCTCGTGCGCGCAAAAGTTTCTGTTTTTCGGCAAGATCAAGTTAACTATCACCATAGGTTATCCTAAAGGTTCTACTTGGCACAAACACTAAGTAAAAGACAAAACCACATATAACCAGAGGCTATATGAATTATTTATTACTAAACAGCAACAAAAAGCAAAGAACAAAGATAAAATTGGCTTGCCTGTTAACAAGCGCTTTTCTTTATTGCCTTTTTAGCTAGGCATGATGATGACAATGATGCTCACATAAAAGATAAGATGTGAAACATAACGGGAGCATCATGAAGCATATGACTAGCACATTTAAGTCTAACCCATTTCCTATGCATAGGGATTTTGTGAGCAAACAATTTATGGGAACATGAAACAACTAGCATAGGAAGGTAAGACACACAAATCTTCAAAATTTTCAACACATAGAGAGGAAACTTGATATTATTGCAATATGTAGAAGCATATGATCCTCTCTCATAATAATTTTGAATAGCATCACAAATGAATTCAACCATATAACCAGCACATAAAGCGTTCTTTTCATGATCTACTTGCATAGAAATTTTACTACTCTCCACATAAGCGAATTTATTCTTATCAACAGTAGTGGGAGCAAACTCAAGAAAATAACTATCATGTGTAGCATAATCCAATTGAAAATTAAAATCATGATGACAAGTTTCATGGTTATGTTTATTATTTATGGCATATGTGTTATCACAATAATCATCATAAATAGGAGGCATGCTTTCGTCATAATAAATTTGCTCATCAAAACTTGGGGGACAAAAAATATCATCTTCATCAAACATAGCATCCCCAAGCTTGTGGCTTTGCATATCATTAGCATCATAGGCATTCAAAGAATTCATACTAACAACATTGCAATCATGCTCATCATTCACATATTTTATGGCAAGCATTCTATGTAATTCTTCTTCTAGTACTTGAGCACAATTTTCCTTCCCATCATTTTCACGAAAGACATTAAAAAGATGAAGCATATGAGCCACCATTAATTCAATTTTTTTGTAGTTTTCTTTTATAAACTAAACTAGTGATAAAACAAGAAACGAAAAGATTCGGTTGCAAGATCTAAATATATACCTTCAAGCACTTACCTCCCCGGCAACGGCGCCAGAAAAGAGCTTGATGTCTACTACGCAACCTTCTCCTTGTAGACGTTGTTGGGCTTCCATGTGTAGAGGTTTGTAGGACAGTAGCAAATTTCCCTCAAGTGGATGACCTAAGGTTTATCAATCCATGGGAGGCGTAGGTTGAAGATGGTCTCTCTCAAACAACCCAAAAACCAAATAATAAAGAGTCTCTTGTGTCCCCAACACACCCAATACAATGGTAAATTGTATAGGTGCACTAGTTCGGCGAAGAGATGGTGATACAAGTGCAATATGGATGGTAGATATAGGTTTTTGTAATATGAAATTACAAAAACAGCAAGGTAACTAATGATAAAAGTGAGCACAAACGGTATTGCAATGTGTTGAAACAAGGCCCGAGGTTCATACTTTCACTACTGCAAGTTCTCTCAACAATAATAACATAACTGGATCATATAACTATCACTTAACATGCAATAAAGAGTCACTCCAAAGTCACTAATAGCGGAGAACAAACGAAGAGACTATTGTAGGGTACGAAACCACCTCAAATTTATCCTTTCTTATCGATCTATTCAAGAGTCCGTAGTAAAATAACACGAAGCTATTATTTCCGTTCAATCTATCATAGAGTTTGTACTAGAATAACACCTTAAGACACAAATCAACCACAACCCTAATGTCACGTAGATACTCCAATGTCACCTCAAGTATCTGTGGGTATGATTATACAATATGCATCACACAATCTAAGATTCATCTATTCAACCAACACAAAGAACTCCAAAGAGTGTACCAAAGTTTCTACCGGAGAGTCAAGACGAAAACGTGTGCCAACCCATATGCATAAGTTCACAAGGTCGCTGAACCCGCAAGTTGATCACCAAAACATACATCAAGTAGATCACGTGAATATCCCATTGTCACCTTAGATAAGCACATGCAAGCCATACATCAAGTGTTCTCAAATCCTTAAAGACTCAATCCGATAAGATAACTTCAAAGGCAAAACTCAATCCATTACAAGAGAGTAGAGGGGGACAAACTTCATAAGATCCAACTATAATAGCAAAGCTCGAGATACATCAAGATTGTGTCGAATCAAGAACACGAGAGAGAGAGAGAGAGATAAAACATATAGCTATTGGTACATACCCTCAGCCCCGAGGGTGAACTACTCCCTCCTCGTCATGGAGAGCGCCGGGGATGATGAAGATGGACACCAGAGAGGGAGCGCCCCCTCTAGCAGGGTGCCGGAACGAGTCTAGATTGATTTTCAGTGGCTACAAAGGCTTGCGTCTGCGGAACTCCAGATCTAGGTTTCTTTCTAGAAGTTTGGGTATATATGAGAGGTATTGGCGTTGGGAACAAGTCAGGGGGGTCTCCGGGCTGTCCACGAGGCAGGGGGCGCGCCCAGGGGGTGGATGCGCCCCTACTCTCGTGGGCAGCCTGGGACTCTTCCGGTCCATCTCCAATGCTCCATGGGCTTCTTAAGGTCCAAAAATAATCTCCGTCAAATTTTAGGTCAATTGGACTCTGTTTGGTTTTCCTTTTCTGCGATACTCAAAAACAAGGAAAAAAATAGAAATTGGCACTAGGCTCTGGGTTTATAGGTTAGTCCTAAAAATCATATAAAATAGCATATAAATGCATATAAAACATCTAATATGGATAATATAATAGCATGGAACAATCAAAATTATAGATACGTTGGAGACGTATCAAGCATCCCCAAGCTTAATTCCTACTCGTCCTCTAGTAGGTAAATGATAAAAACAGAATTTTTGATGTGGAATGCTAACTAACATAATTATCAATGTAATTTTCTTTATTGTGGAATGAATGTTCAGATCCGAAAGATTCAAGACAAAAGTTTAATATTGACATAAAAACGATAATACTTCAAGCATACTAACAAAGCAATTATGTCTTCTCAAAATAGCATGGCCAAAGAACATTCATCCCTACAAAATCATATAGTTTGGCTATGCTCCATCTTCGTGACACAAAATATTCAAATCAAGCACAACCCCGGTTTCAGTCAAGCAATTGTTTCATACTTTAGAATTTTCAAACCTTTTCAACTTTCGCGCAATACTTGAATGTGAGCCATGGACATAGCACTATGGGTGGAATAGAATATAATAATGGGGGTTATGTGGAGAAAAAAAAGGAGAAAGTCTCACATTGACGTGACTAATCAATGGGCTAGGGAGATGCCCATCAATTGATGTCAATGCAAGGAGTACGGATTGCCATGCAAATGATGCACTAGAGCTATAAATGTATGAAATCTCAACAAAAGAAACTAAGTGGGTGTGCATCCAACTTGCTTGCTCATGAAGACCTAGGGCATTTGAGGAAGCTCAACATTGGAACATACAAGCCAAGTTCTATAATGAAAAATGCCCACTAGTATATGAAAGTGACAAAACAGGAGACTCTCTATCATAAAGATCATCGTGCTACTTTGAAGCACAAGTGTGGAAAAAGGATAGTAGCATCGCCCCCTTTTTATTTCTCCTTTTTTGGTTTTTTGGCCTTCCCGTTTTTATTTGGCCTTTCTCTTTTGTTTTTGTTTTTGTTTTTTTGGGACAATGCTCTATGAATGATGATCATCACACTTCTATTTATTTACAACTCAATGATTACAACTCGATACTAGAACAAAGTATGACTCTAAATGAATGCCGCCGACGGTGTACTGGGATGGGCAATGAATCAAGAGTGGCATGTATGATAAGTTATGCGTGGTGGCTTTGCACAAATACGATGTCAACTACATGATCATGCAAGGAAATATGACAATGATGAAGCGTGTCATAATAAATGAAACGGTGGAAAGTTGCATGGTAATATATCTCGGAATGTCTATGGAAATGCCATAATAGGTAGGTATGGTGGCTGTTTTGAGGAAGATATAAGGAGGTTTATGTGTGATAGAGTGTATCATATCACGGGGTTTGGATGCATTGGCGAAGTTTGGACCAACTCTCAAGGTGGGAAAGGGCAATGCACGATACCGAGGAGGCTACCAATGATGGAAAGGTGAGAGTGCGTATAATCCATGGACTCAACATTAGTCATAAAGAACTCACATACTTACTGCAAAAATCTACAAGTCATCAAAACCAAGCACTACACGCATGCTCCTAGGGGGGAGGTTGGTAGGAGTTAACCATCGCGCGCCCCCGACCTCCACACAAAGGAAGACAATCAAAGAAATACCTCATGCTTGAAATTTGTCACACAACGGTTACCATACATGCATGCTACGAGACTTGCAAACCTCAACAAAAGTATTTCTCAATTTCACAATTACCCTACTAGCATGACTCTAATATCACCATCCTCATATCTCAAAACAATCATAAATAATCAAACTTCTCATAGTATTCAATGCACTTTATATGAAAGTTTTTATTA
Organism: Triticum aestivum; assembly: GCF_018294505.1. NCBI lineage: Eukaryota > Viridiplantae > Streptophyta > Magnoliopsida > Poales > Poaceae > Triticum > Triticum aestivum. The sequence goes on along the minus strand of NC_057800.1, from coordinate 133,511,440 downwards.
TACTCATCTTGGATGGCTATCATATTAGGACTAAACTCATAACCAAAGAAAATTACCATGTTGTTTAAGACTCTCAAAATAATATAAGTGAAGCATGAGAGTTCATCTATTTCTTCAAAATAAAACCACCGCCGTGCTCTAAAAGGATATAAGTGAAGCATTATAGCAAACGACAAACTACTCCGAAAGATATAAGTGAAGATCAATGAGTAGTCTAATAATTATGCAACTATGTGAAGACTCTCTAACATTTAAGAATTTCAGATCTTGGTATTTTATTCAAACAGCAAGAAAAACAAAAGAAAATAAAATGACGCTCCAAGCAAAACACATCTCATGTGGTGAATCAAAATATAGCTCCAAGTAAAGTTACCGATGAACGAAGACGAAAGAGGGGATGCCTTCCGGGGCATCCCCAAGCTTAGGCTCTTGGTTTTCCTTGAATATTACCTTGGGGTGCCTTTGGCATCCCCAAGCTTAGGCTCTTGCCACTCCTTATTCCATAGTCCATCGAATCTTTACCCAAAACATGAAAACTTCACAACACAAAACTTAACAGAAAACTCATATGCTCTATTAGTATAAGAAAATAAATCACCACTTAGGTACTGTTGTGAACTCATTCTAAATTCATATTGGTATAATATATACTGTATTCCAACTTCTCTATGGTTCATACCCTCTGATACTACTCATAGATTCATCAAAATAAGCAAACAACACATGGAAAACAGAATCTGTAAAAACAGAGTAGTCTATAGCAATCTGTAACTTGCGAATAGTTCTGGAACTCCAAAAATTCTACCAAATTAGGAATTCTAAGAAATTTGTTTATTAATCTTCTGCAAAAAGAATCAACTGAAAACCACGTTCCTGTGATTTATGAAAACTAATCTCGTGCGTGCAAAAGTTTCTGTTTTCAGCAAGATCAAGTTAACTATCACCATAGGTTACCCTAAAGGTTCTACTTGGCACAAACACTAATTAAAACACATAATAAAATCTAACCAGAGGCTAGATGAATTATTTATTATTAAACAGGAACAAAAAGCAAAGAACAAAGATAAAATTGGGTTGCCTCCCAACAAGCACTTTTCTCTATTGCCTTTTTAGCTAGGCATGATGATGACAATGATGCTCACATAAAAGATAAGAATTGAAACATAACGGGAGAATCATGAAGCATATGACTAGCAAATTTAAATCTAACCCACTTCCTATGCATAGGGATTTTGTGAGCAAACAACTTGTGGGAACATGAAACTACAAGCATAGGAAGGTAACACAAGCAAATCTTCAAGATTTTCAACACATAGAGAGGAAACTTGATATTATTGCAATATGTAGAAGCATATGATCCTCTCTCATAATAATTTTTAGTAGCATCATGAATTAATTCAACCATATAACCAACACATAAAGCATTCTTTTCATGTTCTACTTGCATACAAATTTTACTACTCTCCACATAAGCGAATTTATTGTCATCAATAGTACTGGGAGCAAACTGAAGAAAATAACTATCATGTGAAGCATAATCCAATTGAAAATTAAAATCATGATTACAAGTTTCATGGTTATGTTTATTCTTCATGGCATACGTGTTATCGCAATAATCATCATAAATAGGAGGCATGCTTTCATCATAATAAATTTTCTCATCAAAACTTGGGGGACAAAAAATATCATCTTCATCAAACGTAGCATCCCCAAGCTTGTGGCTTTTCATATCATTAGCATCATAGGTATTCAAAGAATTCATATAACAACATTGCAATCATGCTCATCATTCACATATTTTATGCCAAGCATTCTATGTAATTCTTTTTCTTGTACTTGAGCACAATTTTCCTTCCCATCATTTTCATGAAAGACATTAAAAAGATGAAGCATATGAGGCACCCTTAATTCCATTTTTTGTAGTTTACTTTTATAAACTAAACTAGTGGTAAAGAAACTAAAAGATTCAATTGCAAGATCTAAAGATATACCTTCAAGCACTCACCTCCCCGGCAACGACGCCAGAAAAGAGCTTGATGTCTACTATGCAACTTTCTCCTTATAGACGTTGTTGGGCCTCCAAGTGCAGAGGTTTGTAGGACAACAACAAATTTCCCTCAAGTGGATGACCTAAGGTTTATCAATCTGTGGGAAGCGTAGGTTGAAGATGGTCTCTGTCAAACAACCCTACAACCAAATAACATAGAGTCTCTTGTGTCCCCAACACACCCAATACAATGGTAAATTGTATAGGAGCACTAGTTCGGCGAAGAGATGGTGATACAAGTGCAATATGGACGGTAGATATAGGTTTTTGTAATATGTAATTATAAAAACAGCAAGGTAACTAATGATAAAAGTGAGCACAAATGGTATTGGAATGCGTTGAAACAAGGCCCAAGGTTCATACTTTCACTAGTGCAAGTTCTCTCAACAATAATAACATAACTGGATCATATAACTATCCCTCAACATGCAACAAAGAGTCACTCCAAAGTCACTAATAGTGGAGAACAAACGAAGAGATTATTTTAGGGTACAAAACCACCTCATAGTTATCCTTTTTGCTCGATCTATTCAAGAGTCCGTAGTAAAATAACACGAAGTTATTCTTTCCCTTCACTCTATCATAGAGTTCATACTAGAATAACACCTTAAGACACAAATCAACCAAAACCCTAATGTCACCTAGATACTCCAATGTCACCTCAAGTATCCGTGGGTATGATTATACGATATGCATAACACAATCTTAGATTCATCTATTCAACCAACACAAAGAACTTCAAAGAGTGCCACAAAGTTTGTATTGGAGAGTCAAGACGAAAATGTGTGCCAACCCTAATGCATAAGTTCACAATGTCACTGAACCCGCAAGTTGATCACCAAAACATATATCATGTAGATCACTTGAATATCCCATTGTCACCACAGATAAGCACATGCAAGACATACATCAAGTGTTCTCAAATCCTTAAAGACTCAATCTGATAAGATAACTTCAAAGGGAAAACTCAATCCATTACAAGAGAGTAGAGGGGGAGAAACATCATAAGATCCAACTATAATAGCAAAGCTCGCGATACATCAAGATCGTGTCGAATTAAGAACACAAGAGAGAGAGAGAGAGATAAAACACATAGCTACTGGTACATACCCTCAGCCCCGAGGGTGAACTCCTCTCTCCTCGTCATGGAGAGCGCGGGATGATGATGATGGCCATCAAAGAGGGATCCCCCTCCGACAGGATGCCAGAATGGGTCTAGATTGGTTTTCGGTGGCTACACAGGCTTGCGACGGTGGAACTACCGATCTAGGTTTCTTTCTGGAAGTTTGGGTATATATGAGAGGTATTGTCGTCGGGAATAAGTCTGGGGCGTCTCCGGGCTGTCCACGAGGCAGGGGCCGCGCCTAGGGGGGCGGGCGCGCCCCCACCCTCGTGGGCAGCCCGGGACTCTTCTGGTCCATCTCCGATGCTTCGTGGGCTTCTTCTGGTCCAAAAATAATCTCCGTCAAATTTCAGGTCAATAGGACTCCGTTTGGTTTTCCTTTTCTTCGATACTCAAAAACCAGGAAAAACAGAAACTGGCACTGGGCTCTGGGTTAATAGGCTAGTCCCAAAAATCATATAAAATAGCATATAAATGCATAAAAATATTTAAGACGGATAGTATAATAGCATGGAACAATAAAAAATTATAGATATGTTGGAGACGTATCAAATATCTACGCAATGATCATGAATATAGGCATCACGTCCGTGTCAAGTAGACCGAAACGATTCTGCATCTACTACTATTACTCCACACGTTGTGGCACCCCGGCTCAGAGCAACCGGTTCACCATGCATTGCTAGCCCAGAGACCATGTCTTCTTGCAACACACAACATCTTGGTACAGAAAACAACAGCTTTATTGATGCTAGCGGACTAGAGTTTATATTACAATGGAGTCGAGGCCAAGCGACACACACGGTGCGGCTGAACAATATGTACATTATTTAGTGAACATAAAGGGGCCTCGATCATAACAACTATGCAGCAGCGGAACAACGTCGTAGCAGAAACTCCGTAGCACAGGGACACCAATGTGGACACGATCTAGACTCAAGCAGCGCTCCTTTCCGACGAGACTTTCCTGAAATCTGGCATGACATGCCAGGTCAGTACATTGAATGTACTTGCAAGATCACAACAGGCATAATCATAATGACAAACAATATCATGATAATTAACCAATTAATAATGCAATAATGTTTCAACAAGCTGTGATCATGCTCTTGTGATAAACGTCCCTCGAGACTGACTTACCAACTATGATCGTTCTCGGATCACACACACAAACCACCATCGTGGTCTTGACATGGGTGGCTCGTGATCCTTACGGCGATCACAACCACGACCAATGCTTGGTCTCGAACATCTCGATGGCCTTTCCGCCATCATCCACTGTGCAAAGTTGATAACTTAGTGTGCAAAATTTATTAAACGTTGACCCATGGTGGGACCTACTACGAGCCTGTTCGTGACCGTGGACTTAACTATCGATAGATTATACACTCTACAAGGTAGCACACTGTACCCACATCACGGAACCCATGGCCTCGCACTCCCATTCGGGTGGGCCAACGGCATTCCGACAAAACCCCTCCATTGCCATGACATTCTCCCGGCCACTCCGACACAATCCCCACTAGGCTAGTCCTGGGTGGCCCCGTGTCTACCAAAGACACAATGACCACCGCCGTGGCCAAAACGATCCCACAAGGAGACCCGGTACCATAATCTCAACAACGGGCACAAAAGGTTATGTCTGCTTACCGAGCCAGGGTAAGAAAGCCCATCACCTTCCCTAGTTGGAGGCACCGACCACAGGCATGACAATGAACCGAATCAAGGCATCCCATAAGGCAAATGTGGTTGCACTGGAAAAAACTCGATTCAGTGGCACCATGACCCGGCCAACGATATGTTCAAGTTGAGTTATATTCAGGTTCAACTTAAAGTAAAAAAATAACTGGTGTCTTAGTATGCCATGAAATGCAACTTAACCTATGCATCACATATTAATGAAAATGACTGAGTCAACCATATTCACATTAAGCATAATCATCAACAACTTATGCCACTTTTCTGGTTAGGAAAAACCTTACTTTAAGTAGAATATTTTCTAGCAAATTTTTATTATTTTACTCATGCAAGAAAATAACTTTAAGTAATTACTCATTGGTATCACAATATTATTCTTTCATCATCACAAATGTATCCTAGATTCTTTACCAGGTAAGTTAGTTTCAAACATTCTGTAAATTAAGCATATTAACTGAAACAAGCACTTTACAGAATAAAAATAACATAATAGTTATTTAAATGCATGGATTAAACTTTTAATTCAAGTAAGAAAATCATAAATATTGAAATGGCACCATGAAAATGTTGTTGTGGCTAGCCTTAGTGCAGATGAGGTTCACAAGCCTTATGGCGATCCTCAAGACAAGCCTTACCCTCTGAAAATAATTTGCCTTATGGTGAAAGCTCCTCCCGTGCCATCCTCCTTGACGGGCACCTTCTTGGTCTCTGGTGGCACAGCTCTGGACTTCTTGCCCTTGTCGGTGGAGCTCTCTGGCACGTCCTCGACGGGAGTGCAACACCCCGAAGAGGTGCGCTTGCCGGAGTGGGTGCGAGGGGTCTCGCCGGTTTTCTTTCCTCCTGGGGCTTCAACGGCAGGAGCAAGTGCCTTTGTGGCAGCTGCTGCAATTGCCTCCCGGTAGAGTAGGTCAGCGCATATCATCGCATCCTTCTTGTCTGAGGGGACGGTAATGATGTTCATCGGCCCGGGCATCTTCAGCATGTTGTAGGCATAATGGGAAGCCGCCATGAACTTGGCCAGTGCCGGGCGGCCGAGGATTCCATTGTAGGGAAAGGGGATCACGGTCACATAAAATACAATCCTCTCCGTCCTGTAATTCAACTTGCCTCCATATGTCACGGGCAGCGTGACCTTTCCCTTTGGCTGGCTCCTCCCCGGGTTGACCCCTTGGAACGTGCCCGTCTCCTCGAGGTCTCCATCAAGGATCTGCAACCTCTTGATCACAACATGCGAGATCAAGTTCAGACTGGCCCCGTCATCAACTAGCATCTTTGTCACCTTGAGGTTGCGGATCGTTGGTGAAACCAACAACGGCAAGCACCCGACCGCAGTAGTCCGGTCAGGGTGGTCCTCGATGTCGAAGATGATAGGCGTGCTGGACCACTTCAGTGGCTTTCGTGCGTTGAGTGATGGCTCCACTGCCGTAATCTCATGCGCCCACTGCTTGAGCTGGCGGTGGGACGCATGCTGCGAGGCGCCACCATCGACACACATGGCCTTTGTAGCTTTCTGGAGCTCGTGGTTGCTGGACTCATCGTCCTCGTCGTGACCATCGTCTTCCTGCTTCTTGTCGCAGCCTCGGGCGGGCCTCTCTTGCTGGTTATCCTTTCCGCGGCGGCCTCCTTGGCCGCCACGCTTCTTGCCAGATCCCTCGGCACCCTCTTGGCCCTTCTCCTTATCCCGCCGCTCATACTCGGCTTTCTGCTTCTCAATGGGCAGCTCAACTTGCCGGCAGTTCTGGAGGTCGTGGCCCTTGGTGCGGTGGATCTTGCAATACTGCTTGTCAGAGCCCCCTCGCTTGTCGGCAGCCGCCAAGGCCCGGCAAGCGGCACACCCGGCAACCTTCTTGCTGGGGTCGCTTGCCTTTTTCTTTTTGGCAGTGCCGGTGTCGTCAGACCCCTCGACGGCAAGCATAGTCTTGCCCTTGCGCTTCCTGTTATGGCGCTGGCCCTTCTTTGCCGGGGTGACGGTGTCATCCGTGGAGTCGGTTTCCATGCCAGCGTCCTCACTGGGGTACTTCCTCCCCTCTTCAGCTTAGGCGCACTAATCGGCCAGGACATAAAGTTTGGACATATCCTTGACTTTGTTCATCGCCAGCTCCTCACGCATCTTGCGGTTGTGCACATTTTGATGGAATGCACTGATCATGGCGGCAGGATGAACTTCTGGGATGTTGTAATGCACTAGGCTGAACCTTTGGATGTACTTGCGCAAGTTTTCTCCTTCCTTCTGGGGGATGATATGCAAATCGCTTGCCTGTCCATGAGCTTGGTGGCCTCCAGTAAAGGCGCCAACAAACTCATGACACAGATCCAACTAGGAAGAAATGGAGTCCACCGGCAAGTGCATCAACCATGACATAACATCATGGTTGAGTGCCAACGGGAAGTAATTGGCAAGCACCTTATCGTTGAGGGCCGCAGCAGCTTGCATCGTGATGGTGTATATGCTGAGGAACTCCGATAGGTGAGTCTTGCCGTTATACTCCTTGCAAACGTCGGGCTTGAACGTGCGGTGGGAGGGCCACTGGAACTGCCACAGCTCACAGGTGAAGGCCGGACAGCCCGCCTCATAGGGTAGGCCACCGTAGCCTCCCGGTGCTTGGTGGTCCATATATAGTGGGCCCTACCCTCCTGTCCGACTGGTGGCGCGCGTCGCGCCGGCGCTCGATGGTGGTTCGAGCATCTTCATGAACTCGCTCCCGAAGAACTTGACGTTGGTCGCGGTGGGTACACGGATCGGACGACGCTACGAAGATATCATCACGAGCATCGTCGTGACGGATCGACACCCGCGGTGGCTAGTGTGGACGAGAGTGCACCGTGGCTGCATCGCCTCTGGCCCGTCCACCGCCGGCATGTGGTGGCTTGACGGAGCGACAGCCTACGGGCCCCGTTGGTCGTGGTTCGTCTTTGTTGGCGATGCCGATGAGGCTCCGGACAGTGGCCCTCCATTCATCGAGCTTCTCTGCAGAAGGAGGAAAGTCGAGGAGAAGTTGCGCGCGCCAGAGCTTCTGCTGGTGTGGGTGGCGTCGAAAGCTGCATGGACCGTGACACGCTTCGACTTCTAACTAGGTTAGAAGGAGCTCTATCACGGCCCTGCAGCTGTCCGCCATTTTCGCCAACACCTCAGCGCGCATGCTGGCCCTCCTCGTCACATGAAGGATGCGCGGGGCTCTTCCCAGGACGGCGCCAAGGGTCACCAGCGGGGCCGCGCTGTTCATCGCACACAACTTGAGAAGAGCATGCCGTTGGAGCCGGTGTTGGTGTCTTGGAGGTCGCCGCGCCGTCGTCTGGTGGCACGTCGATGCCCCTGGAGGGCCCCGCGCCGCCTGCGGGGGGACCAACTCCGGCTCTGGAGTTTGCAGCGTGTAGCTCATCGCCTGGCGCATGAATGACGCCGATCACCAGGCCCGGACTGCCAGGGTGATGTGGATGTTTGCGGGTCGCGCCACGGGTCCTTTCCGTGACTGGCCCGCTACTGGTCCGCATCGGTACAGGCAGTCCGGTCACGGATGAGCCGATCGCCGTGGTCGTCTTTCTCTTTGGATCCATGGCGATGAAGAGCTGTGCTACTAGCTGCTAAACAAGATTCTCACTACTGCGCCCCCTACCTGGCGCACCAAAGATGTCGGTGTGAAACGACACCTATGGGATCACAAGAATCCCTACTACGGTTGCGGGGCACGGGGTGGTGAGAAGAGTGGGATCAGCAGTCGGTGCAAAAACTCAGGTCGTTTACCCAAGTTCAGGCCGCGAGGATGCGTAAAACCCTAGTCCTACTTTGGTGTGTATATTTGTGTTCTTGGAGGTCTTGAGCTAGTTACAACGAGCGTAACTTGTCCAAGGGTCCGAATCCTTTTCCTGGATGCCTTGGGCCTCCTTTTATAGGCAAGGGGGTCGCCACAGTGGCACATAGGAGGTGGCATCAGGGTACTGTGGTTAAGCCTATCGCTAGCTATTATAGGACAAGACGCATTTAATGCACCTCTGACGTGTCCCCTTCACTTTACCGCCGCTTCTTCCTGCCTTGACACGCGCTTGGGCCAGCAAGGCGGTCAGGGCCATGTAGGCTGGCAGGCTACTTAGGTGGATCGATGGTAGGGCCTTCACGAAGATTTGCATGCCACCATGTAGGCACGCGCTGAGTTGGCCGAGAAGCCTCATGCCGACACGCAGGCGCCTGCCCAGCTGGTGGGCTGGTAGCTGCATGGGAGCGGTGGTAGAAGCTTGGCGGGTGCGGGCCTGGCTGTGGCCTTGCGGACGCCCTCGGCAAGGGCCTTGCCGAGGCCCTGACAAGGGTCTTGCCGTGGCGATGTGGTCGTCCCCGGCAAGGGTCTTGCCGAGGTTCATCGTCTTCTGATCCTCTTCTGATTTGGAGTGTTCCTTTTCTTCACAAAGATCTGCATGCCATCACAGAGGCACCTCCCGAGCCTTGATTCCAATGTGGTTGTCGGGAACCTTGGGCTCGAGGGTGATGCGCTCCGCTGGCGTTGGGCAAGCTATCCCGGCAAGGTCCTTGCTGGGGCCGTGGAGGCCGCCCCGGCAAGGGTCTTGCCAGGGGAAACCACCTTGCCGTCTTGCTCTTCGTGTCTCTGTCTTGGCGTTGCTTTCACCATTTTGAGGCTTTGACTCCTCCCTGTCTCTACCCTGCTTAAGTGTGGTCGTGGGCGCGGCTCTGACTGCCGATGCACAAGTAAGGGGTACAAAAGGAGCGCCCCTACTTTAGTACACCGACAAAACGTTTGGAATTTACGTTGTGGCCTCAGTTAACTGCATGAACCACTGTAACAAGATACGTAGTTACTTATATGTCAGACAATAGATTATTAATTGTTAGCTGGTCGATAGCCTAGTGCTGAAGCGAGCTGAGGCAATGTGCCGTGTTTTGCACAACTGCTTACAAGTGGGGTAGCACAAACAGTGTTTACAAGTACTTATGTATACGTCGGTGCACATTTCTCGAACGAGTACTCTATTTCATCAAACACACACTGCTCGTATGATAAACCGTGACAACTTATGTCTTACCATGCCATATTCATGAAAAAACTAGTGAGGACGCATCTGTTTCGACAACAATTATGATGGTTCTCACATGATTCACGGGCACACAAAAGTAGTAGCAGTTCCTGTAGAAGGATTCAAACAGAGTACTAGCCCCAGAGGGCTTGATAATAGGCAAGGTTCAGATAAGTAGACACAATCCAAACTAGTATTAAACACTAGCTGGGGCAACTATTTCATGCCTCGATCTAATTTGGGCTGGACACAAGATGAACCTTGCCATGAGCATCACCGAGGACGTCCGGCAGCAACTCAATCCTGTGAACCTTCATGAAGATAACCTTGTGGCCTTGCTGTCGGTGTCAAAACCGGCGGATCTCAGGTAGGGGGTCCCGAACTGTGCGTCTAAGTCTAATGGTAACAGGACGCAGGGGACACAATGTTTACCCAGGTTCGGGCCCTCTCGATGAAGGTAATAACCTACTTCCTGCTTGATTGAACTTGATGATATGAGTATTACAAGAGTTGATCTACCAAGAGATCGTAGAGGCTAAACCCTAGAATCTAGCCTAAGATTATGATTGTTGTTGTCCTACGGACTAAACCCTCCGGTTAAGGGGCTAGGGTTACAAAAAGTAGGTTACAGAGAAGGAGATCTACATATCCGAATTGCCGAGCTTGCCTTCCACGCAAAGGAGAGTCCCACCCGGACACGGGACGAAGTCTTCAATCTTGTATCTTCATAGTCCAACAGTCCGGCATAAATACATAGTCCGGCTGTCCGAGGACCCCCTATTCCAGGACTCCCTCAGTAGCCCCTGAACCAGACTTCAATCACGATGAGTCCGCCACGCAGATTGTCTTCGGCATTGCAAGGCGGGTTCATTCTCCGAATACTCCATAGAAGATTTTGAACACAAGGATCGTGTCCGGCTCTGCAAAACAAATTCCACATACCACCGTAGAGAGAACAATATTCCACAAATCTAATCTGCTGACAACTCTTCGTAGCGTGACATCACGCCGCGGCCCGGTTATTATAAGAACCTTTTTTCCCTGCCTGCTACTGCATGTATTGCGAGGCAGTTTAATTGGCATGTCTTGTCGAAGCAGAAATCGTGTTCCCCTTATCACGGGATTCTCATCAATACTGGTGTGGGCAACCCAACCATGCCTGTTAGTATGACTCCTCGATTTTAGGCAAGTTCCAAACGGCCACGCGAGGGACGCTTGATATTCACCCTCTTTATAAAGGGGCCAAAACCTGTCCTTTTCTTTCCACGCTCTATCCTTCCTTTCCCCTACCTCGAGTTCCAACACCCAAGGTTGAGGCTAAGCGCTCCGGACCTTCAACCATGTCCGGATCCAACCTTCAAGGCCAGTGGATTGCCTCTTCTGTCACAGAGGAGGACATCAAGAAGCTTAGGGAGGCTAGGTATCTGACCGCCAAAATCCCCCACAGGCTACCTGCTCAAGGGAAGGTTATCCCCACTCCCAAACCCAACGAGAGTGTTGTATTTGTTTCTCACTTCCTTCGAGGGCTAGGTTTTAGTCTTGATCCCTTTGTAAGAGGGCTCATGTTCTATTACGGGCTAGATTTCCATGATCTAGCTCCAGATTCCATCCTTCACATCTCGTCGTTTATCGTCGTGTGTGAGGCCTTCCTCCGCATTACCCCACACTTCGGCTTATGGCTCAAGAACTTCTATGTGAAGCCGAAGATGATCGACGGGCGACACAGAGACTGCGGAGGCGCTATAATAAGCAAAGGTGCTGACGCCCTATGGCCAAAGGTTCCGTACCGGAGGTGTCCGACTTATGGCAACGGGAGTGGTTTTACATCACAGCACCCCGAGGTACAAAGCGGACGGCCGCCCCATTCTTCCGCTCAGGCTCTCCACCCCAACTGGCATAATGGGTCAACAAAGGGCTGGATTGGGGGCCAGTTAATGACGTGCTGACATTGCAAAGCCACATCCATGATCTCCTCAAGAGGGATGTCAGTCTCGTCAAAGTAACTCAACTAATGATAGTTTGTCGGGTCCTGCCATGCCAACGTCGATCTCTCCATATGTGGGAGTTCAACCCGGAAGGACCGCGATTCAACACTTCTTCGGTGTGACGCTCGAATGATGTATCAATTATTCTTCGGATCATGAATAAAGTGTCCGGACACCACCGAGGATACTTGAGGTGACATTGGAATATCTAGGTGACGTTAGGGTTTTGGTTGATTTGTGTCTTAAGGTGTTATTCTAGTACGAACTCTAGGGCTGTTTGTGACACTTATAGGAATAGCCCAACGGATTGATTGGAAAGAATAACTTTGAGGTGGTTTCGTACCCTACCATAATCTCTTCACTTGTTCTCCGCTATTAGTGACTTTGGAGTGACTCTTTGTTGCATGTTGAGGGATAATTATGTGATCCAATTATGTTATTATTGTTGAGGGAACTTGCACTAGCGAAAGTATGAACCCTAGGCCTTGTTTCAACGCATTGCAATACCGTTTGTGCTCACTTTTATCATTAGTTACCTTGCTGCTTTTATATTTTCAGATTACAAAAACCTATATCTACTATCCATATACCACTTGTATCACCATCTCTTCGCCCAACTAGTGCACCTATACAATTTACCATTGTATATATTGGGTGAGTTGGGGACACAAGAGACTCTTTGTTATTTGATTGCAGGGTTGCTTGAGAGAGACCATCTTCATCATACGCCTCCTACGGATTGATAAACCTTAGGTCATCCACTTGAGGGAAATTTGCTACTATCCTACAAACCTCTGCACTTGGAGGCCCAACAACGTCTACAAGAAGAAGGTTGTGTAGTAGTCATCAAGCTCTTTTCTGGCGCTGTTGCCGGGGAGGTGAGTGCTTAAAGGTATATCTTTAGATCTTGAAATCGAGTCTTTTAGTTTCTTCTTTTGTCACTAGTTTAGTTTATAAAAGAAAACTATATAAAAAATGGAATTGAGTTTGTCTCATACGCTTCACCTTTTTAATATCTTTTGTGAGTATGATGGAAAGGATAATTGTGCTCACGTGCTAGAAGAAGAAATCTATAAAATGTTTGGCACTAAATATTTGAATGATGAGCATGATTGTAATGTTGTTAGTACAAATTCTTTGAATATCCATGATACTAATGATGATTGCACTAGTTATGATTTCTCCTATAAACATGTCAATTTTTGTGGAGTACATTGGGTTTGTAAGTACACACCAAATAGGGAAGATAGATATTGCAAGAGGCATAAGTACTTATAAACTAAATTATTACAAGAAAGGCTAGATGAATGTGCTGAAAATTTAAATTTTCTTAGTCGTACTTGTGAGCTTTGCAATGAACATGATCATTTCAATACCCAATGCAAATTGTTTCATGATCGTATCGTGTCCAAAAATTGTGATGACTTGATTTCCCTTGCACATCATAATGAACTTAGTTTCTCTTGGGTTATGAAGAAATGAAACGTATAACTAAGGATATTCCAAAATTTGCCCTTGATAGAGTTCTTCATTTTGATCTAGAGGAAATTTATATGTATTGTGCGGTGAATTGTATTGAAAATCCTTATATTGCCAACTACATAAAGAAAAGAAAAGAAATAGAAGATGAAGAGAATACTAATGAAAGGGAAGAGACTTCCCAATATCCTCCTATTATTTCTTATGATGAATCAGGTAATGATGAGGATCCTCCTATTCAACCAATCTCATTAATAAGGAGCTACAAAAAGAGGATTGAACCCACACATGATGTGGTGAAGAAGAAGAAAAGAAAAAGGAAGAGAGGTAAAAAGGTACCCCTACCAAATAATGGTGCTCCCATTACTATAGTGCCTCATGAAAATATAATTGTGGAAGATAATGATACATCTCATGATCTTGAAAATCTTTTTGGCACTTGCTTGGAAGAATATGATAATTGCTATACTATTGGTGCTATCCATACTATTAATGATGAGAGTGATTATGCTTATGATATGAAAAGTCCCAAGCTTGGGGATGCTATGTTTGACGAAGATGATGTTTTTGAGAATATATTTTCTGCAATTAATGTTTGTCCCAAGCTTGGGGATGCTACGCTTAATGAAGATGATATTTTTAGTATCCCAAGTTTTGATATGGAAATTTATAATGATAATAACATGCCTCCTACTTATGATAATTATTGTGATGATACATATGCTATAAAAAGAGTGAGGATTATATTTATAAAACTTGTCATGATTATGGTTACCCATTTTCTGAACATTACTCTTTTTATGTGGAAACAATTTATAGTATCCAAGTCTCTTATGATACTCCCACTATCCCGAATGAGAAGAATTTTTCTTATGTGCAGAGTAATAAAATTTCTATGTTTGTAGATCATGAAAAGAATGCTTTAGGTGCTGGTTATATTGTTGAATTCATTCATGATGCTACTGAAAATTATTATGAGGGAGGAACATATGCTTGTAGGAATTGCAATAATATCAATTTTCCTCTCTATGTGCTAAAAGTTTTGAAGTTATGCTTGCTTTACCCTCCTATGCTAGTTGATTATTGTTCCCACAAGTTGTTTGATAAAAAATCCCTATGCATAGGAAGTGGGTTAGACTTAAATGTGCTAGTCATATTCTTCATGATGCTCTATTTATGTTACGATTCTCATCCTTTATATGAGCATAATTGAAATCATCATGCCTAGCTAAGGGCGTTGAACGATAGCGCTTGTTGGGAGGCAACCCAATTTTATTTTAGTTCCTTGGCTTTTGTTCATGTTTAGTAATAAATAATTTATCTAGCCTCTGTTATGGTTGAGTTTTTATCTTTTAATTAGTGTTTGTGCCAAGTAGAACCGTTGGGAAGACTTGGGGAAAGTCTTGTTGATCTTGCTGTAAAAAACAGAAACTTTAGCGCTCACAGAATTGCTGCCATTTTTAGTTGGAGAGTGCTATTTAGTTAATTTTTTTGCATATGATTAATAGATAAATTCCTCAGGTCTAGCAATTTATTTGAGAATTTTATGAGTTCTAGAAGTATACATTTGATTCAGATTACTACGGACTGTTCTGTTTTTCATGTGTTGTTTACTTATTTTGATGAATCTATGGCTAGTAAAATAGTATATAAACCATAGAGAAGTTGGTATACAGTAGGTTTAACACCAATATTAATAAAGAATGAGTTCATTACAGTACCTTGAAGTGGTGATTTATTTTCTTATACTAAGCTTACGAGTTTTCTGTTAAGTTTTGTGTTGTGAAGTTTTCAAGATTTGGGTAAGGATTCGATGGAGTATGGAATAAGGAGTGGAAAGATCCTAAGCTTGGGGATGCCCAAGGAACCCCAAGGTAATATTCAAGGATAGCCAAGATCCTAAGCTTGGGGATGCCCCGGAAGGCATCCCCTCTTTCGTCTTCGTTCATCTGTAACTTTACTTGGAGCTATATTTTTATTCACCACATGATATGTGTTTTGCTTGGAGCGTCAATTTTTTTTGTTAGGATTTGCTTGATTTTATTTAGAAAAATGTTTTGCATCTTTTATTTCAATAAAAGTGGCATTGATAGTCTTTACTATGCCTATTTAGAAGTCCACATGTTGCTGTTTGAAAACAGAAAGTTTACCGCTATTGCAATAATTCCCTAGAAAAGTCAGAATGTGATAAAATGTTGAAACCTTTTTCATACTAAGATCTGATAAATTTACTACAGTGGGAATTTTCTTTCATAATTTTTGGAGATAGGGAATTATGGATGTTGCCGCATTCTTTACAGACTGTCCTGTTTAGGTAGATTGCTGTTATGTTTTCATTGTTTGCATATGTTTGCTTCTTTAATGATTATATTTGAGGATAGGACTATTAAATATGAAGAGGAATTTAGTATGAAATGTTAACTTTAGTGATTTCCTACAGTAGAGTATGATAAGGTTTTGGCAATGGTTTATACTAACTTATCTCACGAGTCCTTGTTGAGTTTTGTGTGGATGAAGCTTTTGAGATTTAAGGAGACCTTGATATGAGAGGAATTACGGAGACACAAAAGCTCAAGCTTGGGGATTCCCAAGGCACCCCAAGATAATATTTCAAGAAGTCTCAAGCATCTAAGCTTGGGGATGCCTCGGTTGGCATCCCACCTTTCTTCTTCAACAATTATCGGTTAGTTTCGGTTGATCCTAAGTTTTTGCTTCTTCACATGATGTTTGACATTCTTAGAATATCATTTTATTTTGTTTTGCTTGCTGTTTGAATAAAATACCAAGATCTGAAAATCTTAAATGTTAGAGAGTCTTCACATAGTTTCATAATTATTTGGCTACTCATTGATCTTCACTTATATCTTTCGGAGTAGTTTGTCGTTTGCTCTAGTGCTTCACTTATATATTTTTAGAGCACGGTGGTGGTATTATAGAAATATATGAACTCTCATGCTTCACTTATATCATTTTGAGAGTTTTAAATAGCATGGTAATTTGCTTAAATAATCCTAATATGCTAGGCATCCAAGAATAGTAAAAACTTTCATATATAGTATTGAATACTAAGAGAAGTTTGATGCTTGATGATTGTTCTGAGATATGGAGATGGTGATATTAGAGTCATGCTAGTTGAGTAGTTGTGAATTTGAGAAATACTTGTGTTGAATTTTGTGGTTCCCGTAGCATGCACGTATGGTGAACCGTTATGTGATGAAGTCGGGGCATGGTTTATTTATTGATTGTCCTCCTTATGAGTGGCGGTCGGGGACGAGCGATGGTCTTTTCCTACCAATCTATCCCCCTAGGAGCATGCGCGTAGTACTTTGTTTCGATAACTAATGGATTTTTGCAATAAGTATGTGAGTTCTTTATGACTAATGTTGAGTCCATGGATTATACACACTCTCACCCTTCCACCATTGCTAGCCTCTCCAGTACCGCACAACTTTCGCCGGTACCATAAACCCACCATATACCTTCCCCAAAACAGCCACCATACCTACCTATTATGGCATTTCCATAGCCATTCCGAGATATATTGCCATGCAACTTTCCACCGTTCCGTTATTATGACACGCTTCATCATTGTCATATTGCTTTGCATGATCATGTAGTTGACATCGTATTTGTGGCAAAGCCACCGTTCATAATTCTTCCATACATGTCACTCTTGAGTCATTGCAAATCCCGGTACACCGCCAGAGGCATTCATATAGAGTCATATTTTGTTCTAAGAATCGAGTTGTAATTCATGAGTTGTAAGTAAATAAAAGTGTGATCATCATCATTATTAGAGCATTGTCCCAGTGAGGAAAGGGTGATGGAGACTATGATTCCCCCATAAGTCGGGATGAGACTCCGGACAAAAAAAAGAAAAAAAAAGAAAAAAAAAGAGGCCATAAAAAAAAGAGAAAAGGCCCAAATAAAAAAATAAAAAAATGAGAGAAAAAGAGAGAAGGGGCAATGCTACTATCCTTTTACCACACTTGTGCTTCAAAGTAGCACCATGATCTTCATGATAGAGAGTCTCCTATGTTGTCACTTTCATATACTAGTGGGAATCTTTCATTATAGAACTTGGCTTGTATATTCTAATGATGGGCTTCCTCAAAAAGCCCTAGGTCTTCGTGAGCAAGCGAGTTGGATGCACACCCACTAGTTTATTTTGTTGAGCTTTTATACATTTATAGCTCTAGTGCATCCGTAGCATGGAAATCCCTACTCACTCACATTGATATCTATTGATGGGCATCTCCATAGCCCATTGATACTCCTAGTTGATGTGAGACTATCTTCTCCTTTTTGTCTTCTCCACAACCACCATTCTATTCCACCTATAGTGCTATGTCCATGGCTCACGCTCATGTAGTGCGTGAAGATTGAAAAAGTTTGAGAACATTAAAAGTATGAAACAATTGCTTGGCTTGTCATCGGGGTTGTGCATGATTTAAATATTTTGTGTGGTGAAGATAGAGCATAGCCAGACAATATGATTTTGTAGGGATAGCTTTCTTTGGCCATGTTATTTTGAGAAGACAAGATTGCTTAGTTAGTGTGCTTGAAGTATTATTGTTTTATGTCAATATTAAACTTTTGTCTTGAATCTTATGGATCTGAATATTCATGCCACAATTAAGAAGAATTACATTGAAATTATGCCAAGTAGCACTCTGCATCAAAAATTTTGTTTTTATCATTTACCTACTCGAGGATGAGCAGGAATTAAGCTTGGGGATGCTAATACGTCTCCAACGTATCTATAATTTTTGATTTCTCCATGCTATATTATCTACTATTTTGAATGTTTATGGGCTTTATTATACACTTTAATATCATTTTTGGGACTAACCTATTAACCCAGAGCCCAGTGCCAGTTTCTGTTTTTACCTTGTTTTAGGGTTTTGAAGAAAAGGAAAACCAAATGGAGTCCAATTGACCTCAAACTTCACGGAACTCATTTTTGGAAGGAAAGAAGCCTAGAAGACTTGAAGTGCACGTAAGGGAAGCTTCGAGGAGGCCACGAGGTAGGGGGCGCGCCCTCCACCCTCATGGGCCCCTCGTGCCCCCCCCCCCTGACGCACTTCTTCCGCCTATATATCTCCATATACCCTAAAACTTCCGGGGAGCACAATAGATTGGGAGTTCCGCCACCAGAAGCCTCCGTAGCCATCGAAAACCAATCTAGACCTGTTCCGGCACCCTGCCGGAGGGGGAAATCCCTCTCCGATGGCCATCTTCAGCATCCTGGTGTTCTCCATGACGAGGAGGGAGTAGTTCTCCCTCGGGGCTGAGGGTATGTACCAGTAGCTATGTGTTTGATCTCTCTCTCTCTCTCGTGTTCTTGAGGTGGCATGATCTTGATGTATCGCGAGCTTTTCTATTATAGTTGGATCTTATGTTTCTCCTCCCCCTCTACTCTCTTGTAATGAATTGAGTTTCCCCTTTGAAGTTATCTTATCGGATTGAGTCTTTAAAGATTTGAGAACACTTGATGTATGTCTTGCCGTGCGTATCTGTGGTGACAATGGGATATCCCGTGATTCACTTGATGTATGTTTTGGTGATCAACTTGCGGGTTCCGCCCATGAACCTATGCATAGGGGTTGGCACATGTTTTCGTCGTGATTCTCCAGTAGAAACTTTGGGGCACTCTTTGAGGTCATATGTGTTGGTTGAATAGATGAATCTGAGATTGTGTGATGCATATCGTATAATCATATCGACGGATACTTGAGGTGACATTGGAGTATCTAGGTGACATTAGGTTTTTGGTTGATTTGTATCTTAAGGTGTTATTCTAGTACGAACTCTAGGGATGTTTGTGACACTTATAGGAATAGCCCAATGGATTGATTGGAAAGAATAACTTTGAGGTGGTTTCGTACCCTACCATAATCTCTTCGTTTGTTCTCCGCTATTAGTGACTTTGGAGTGACTCTTTGTTGCATGTTGAGGGATAGTTATGTGATCCAATTATGTTATTATTGTTGAGGGAACTTGCACTAGCGAAAGTATGAACCCTAGGCCTTGTTTCAACGCATTGCAAAACCGTTTGTGCTCACTTTTATCATCAGTTACCTTGCTGTTTTTATATTTTCAGATTACAAAAACCTATATCTACTATCCATATACCACTTGTATCACCATCTCTTCACCGAACTAGTGCACCTATACAATTTACCATTTTATTGGGTGTGTTGGGGACACAAGAGACTCTTTGTTATTTGATTGCAGGGTTGCTTGAGAGAGACCATCTTCATCCTATGCCTCCTACGGATTGCTAAACCTTAGGTCATCCACTTGAGGGAAATTTGCTACTTTCCTACAAACCTCTGCACTTGGAGGCCTAACAACGTCTACAAGAAGAAGGTTGTGTAGTACACATCAAGAAGATGAGGGGAGGAATAGAGAAGCCGAAAGCGGGCTTCATACATTACACATCCAAACCGGGGGGAATTAGTGCCTCCGCGAAGAAGGATGATCAGGGAGGTTCATCTAGAATCCCCTCTCCCCACGGGAAGAAAAGGACTGCCTCTGAAGACTTGGAAACAGAGATTTCCAAATGAGGGAAGAAACCTTTGCCAGGGGGCCCAGCCCTAGAGGGCGTCCTTATCGCACAACGCCCTCAAGGGGGCCAGCCATCAACCGTGCCATAAGTGAACAAAGACACTTTGGTAAATATATCCAGCTTTTTCTCTAAGAGTAACAACTGAGACATATGTTTTGCAGTCCAGCTCATAGCCCTTCTCAACAAAGTTCGTCTTCGGGGGATCTTCTTACGGAGATGATGGAGAGCGAAACGCCTCCCCCTGCTTCCCCGCCTTGTGAGACGGACAACCCTGAGGTGTCGTCGCGGAGGATTTCTCTTGATCTGCAATGGCCAGAAGGTAACTCTTCGGCCGCCCGAAGTCCGGGGTTTTCGGCTCCTAAGGAGACCAACAGAAAAAGCCCGGGACTATCCCATGTACAACCGGACACATTGATGGATCTTTTGGAGGAAGCAGCTATCTCAGGGGCTCATCGTACCTTAATGGGTACGGTGGTTGAGAGGATCTCATCCGCCAAAAGCGGGTTGAATGAAGCTTTTACGAGCCTACTAAGAGGCTTTGAGGTACGTAAAGTAATATATATTTTTTACTGTACCACACACGCTAGCTGCGCTCTGTATAAATAGTAGCCCCTGAGACTCTGGTTGCCGTCCAGAGGCGGCAAATAGAGGATCATAGGCTCAGGTAATGATAATGTTGCTTTCATGCGCAGGCGGCTAAGGGTCCGGCGGCTGACCGGACTGCTGATTTTGCCGAATTGAGGTGGCAGCTTGATGTGGTGGATGCGGACATCACGCTGATGAACAAGCGGCTTGACGAGGCACATGGTATGTGTATTCGGGTGGTCAGCAAATATTAAGAGGAGCATGATGCTAGTATCTATAATACGCTTTGAATGCAGATGGGGCTGCCGTCGTGGAGACCCATCGGGCATAACTTCCCTGAGCCAAGGAACAAGCCAAGAGAAGTGATGCGACCGCCCTGAAGGCGGCCGAAGAGTGAAAAACCGAACAGACTGCTCGTCGCCAGAGCGAAGATAAAATAGCCTAGATGGCTGTTGAGCTGAAAAATGCCGCCAGCCGATATGAGCTTCTTGAAAGGGAAAGCCAAGCGAAAGCAGCGGACCTGGAGAAGGCCTTGGAAGCCGCCAAGGAAACTCGCTCGGAAATCAGAGCGACATGGGAGGAGCTTCGTCAACCCGGAGATATCGCGGCTGGGAAGCCCTTTTTATTGCGAACGAAGTTTGGATATCCGAAGTATGCCCCTCTTGATCAACTGTTGAGTTCTGCAGACGCATACTTGGATTTAGCAAAGAGTGTTGCTGATGTGACTGAGTATTTCAATGATTAGAAAGATCATGAGGTGGAAAGATTGTTCTGGTCGTAGTTCAGTAATCCAAGGCGTCTGCTGCTGTTGAATGAGCAAATGGCCGAATGGGCCGAGCTCCATAGGTTGTCCGGGCTTGCCATGAAGACTATCGTGGATCATCTGTGGCCGAAGGAACCAAGTCCGGATAGCTATTTTGGTTTAGTGCAATGATTTGTTCTTGTTGTGCCACATATCAACGCTGCTAAGAGGTCGGCGTGCATAGAAGGTGCGCGGATGGCTCTTGCCCGTGTTAAGACATATTGGGCGAAGATGGAGGCCACCGCTGTTGCAACCAGGGGTCCGCCCGGGGGCCAGGACTCTCCCGAGCACTATTTTGAAGAACTCCAAGAAGGTGCCCGTTTAATAGAGGCTCAGTGCTCAAAAAATACCATGTTCCAGTGACATGTATCTTGATTGTAAAAACAATTCTATTTTGATTATAAAGGCTGTATTTATACTTTTGCCCGTAAAGTATTATAGTGCCTCCTGTGCGGCCGTTTATGTATGTATGTATATAACCTGAAAATTTGAAGTCATCGGCTTTAGCCCCCACGCATATAATGTGGGGGTGTTTGATAAAGTGCATAGTCACACTTGGTCCAACGTCTTTGTCCGTTTAAGGAGGTGATAGCGTGGTGAACAAGGCAATTAGACTATATAGCTTTAAGACTTTCACTTGGCCATAGGAGTTTGACGGTGGGGCTACTATATAGCCCCTGGTACTTCCGCGTTCATCCGAATACGGTGCGCGTACATATGTGACCGAGAAACTGGTCCTTCGTTAATGCGAAAGAATCGCGAAGATTCCGTTGAGTCATCGAGTGGTTGTTCAGTCTCTCGCTTTATCATGATAGTTAGTTTTCGACTTTCTCTACCGAGGTGCTCATCCAGGTGAACCAGGGCACAATCGCAGTAGTTCTCCCGGTGCCACTCGATAGAGCGGAACGTACGGTAGCAAAACAGGGGAGCCGGGAAAACCCAACTATTGACCAAAGACATGATTCGGAGCTGATGCATATAAGGCCAAACTCATGATGCCGAACACTCCCGAAGGTATTCGGACTTTAAAACATATACTGGGCTGAGTATCGCCCTCGATAATGAGTGCTTAGTATCCAGGTACGTGCATTAATCTCACGTGACGAAATGCCAATAACGCCACTATCCCTCTCGGTTGTTTTAAGTGCCCGGAGGGTGTGAAGCAACAAGAGACAATAAAAAAGGTTTAAACAGGGTCTTAATCTAAAAAGAAACCTTTGGACGGGGCCCTGCTACACGTCTGCGCCTTTGTCTCCGTTGTGCCATATCCTGGAAGGGTGTAGCACGATGATCATCTGTAAAAAAGTAAACCCAGGTAAAAGAATCTGGTGTGATCATGCAAAAAGTTGGTTATTCTTAATGAACCATGAAAATGCAATCTATTATTGTATTAATAGGGTCGAGCTGCACTATGGGCCTTTTTACATGCAGGCAGCCCCTAGCACCATCTATGGGGGTATATCCATCGACCCGAGCTCAGGTTTATCTGTGCTGCCACAACTAGTGGTGCACCGGACATGTCTAACCGTGTCCGTGGTCTTGACGACCAGTCATTTATTCTGGTTGGAGAGGCCGTTCAGTGGTTCGGCTGCTAGAGCCGCCACATATTCTTCCGCACGTAAGGAACACTCTGTATTTCTGCTAATTTTGATGACACCACATGGACCGGGCATCTTAAGTTTACGATAAGTGTAATGCGGAACTACATTGAAACGAGCGAAGGCCATTCTTCCGAGTAGTGCATGGTAGCCGCTTCGGAGTGGAGCGATGTCGAAGATTAGTTCTTCGCTTCGGAAGTTTTCGGGCGTACCGAATACAACCTCTAGTATCTAAGAGCCCGTGTAGCGGGCCTCTCGCTTGGTATTACTCCTTTAAAGGTAGTATTGCCTTGGCTGATTCTTGACGGGTCTATCCCCATCTTGCGGACAGTGTCCTTATATGTCAGATTAAGACTACTGCCGCCATCCATGAGGACTCGGGTGAGATGGTATCCGTCAATTATTGGGTCGATCACCAAGGCGGACGAACCTCCATGCCGGATACTAGTCAGATGATCCCTATGATCGACAGTGATCGGGCAGACCGACCATGGGTTGAATTTGGGGGCAACTGGTTCTACAGCGTATACGTCCCGGAGTGCGCGTTCGCGCCTCCTCTTTGGTATGTGGGTTGCGTAAATCATGTTCACTCTTTTGATCTCTGGTGGAATTTTTTTCTGTCCCCCAGTGTTTAGCTGGCGAGGCTCGTCCTCGTCTTCACTTGGCGTCTCCCTCCCTTTGTGTTCGGCATTTAGCTTGCCGGCCTGCTTGAAGACCCAACATTCTCTGTTGGTGTGATTTGCAGGTTTCTCTGGGGTGCCATGGATCTGACATAATCTGTCTAGAATTTTGTTTAGGCTAGACAGTCCATCTCTGCTGCCTTTAAATGGCTTTTTCCGTTGACCGAGTCGAGAGCCCCTGAATCCTACGTTTACCGCGGTGTTGTCTGGGCTGTCTTCATTATTTCGACGCTTTTTTTTATTGTGTCGCGGCTTCCCATTGCCCTCGCTGATTTCGGATGTGCCTAGGTCGCTAGTGCCGTTGCGGGCCAACCAACTGTCCTCGCCCGCGCAAAAGCGGGTCATAAGACTTATTAGGGCTGCCATTGTCCTCGGGTTTTCCTTGCCGAGGTGTCTGCCGTGCCATTCATCCCGGACACTGTGCTTTAAAGCCGCTAGGGCTTCGGCATCCGGGCAGTCGACGATTTGATTCTTCTGGGTGAGAAATTTGTTCCAAAGCTAACCGGCTGACTCTTCGGGTTGTTAAATTATGTGACTTAAATCGTCTGCATCCAGAGGTCGGACATAGGTCCCTTGAAAATTAGCCCTGAAAGCATCCTCAAGTTCCTTCCAACTTCCAATTGAGTTTTCGGGGAGGCTTTTCAACCAGTGCCGAGCTGGTCCTTTCAACTTGAGGGGCAGGTATTTGATGGCGTGGAGATCGTCTCCGCGAGCCATATGTATGTGAAGAATAAAGTCCTGAATCCAGACTGCAGGCTCTATCGTTCCGTCGTATGCCTCTATGTTTACGGGTTTAAATCCCTCTGGAAATTCATGGTCTAGCACCTCATCGGTGAAGCACAGGGGGTGTGCGGCACCCCTGTATTTGGATGTGTCATGGTATGCTGCCGACGGTTGTAGTGTTCGGTGTTGATTCCGAGCTGGTATTCGATCAGTATAGTCGTTTTGGTGGCCGTGATCCTGCGCCGGAGCACGCTTCCTAGATCCATCGATGGACCTGGCCATACCGGCTTTTTTGTCCAGGTGTTCACATAAATCGTGTGCTGACTTGTGTGTGGCATCATTAGCCGCCCTGTCGCGGCCACAGGGTGGTTGGTCCGGCAGATCGGCCGTATTATTTTTCGGCGGAATGGGCTCTATAGCCTCATCGTCGAATTTGAGCAGCAGCTTGCGCTTTGGGTAGCTCTTTGTGTGGCAATCGCCACCGTATTTTTAGTTAGTGTTGAGCACTTTGTTCCATCTACGGTTGAGCGTATCCCGTGCGGCCTTAAGCCTTTGCTTCGGCCTCTTCAAGCTCCTCGCGGTGGCGATAAGCCTTTTGTGGAGGTTTTCTTGTTCCAAGTACTTTTCCGGGATGATGAGTGCATCGTCGTCCAGACTATTCTCCTCTCCGGAGATAGGTTGATGAGTTTTACCCTCAGCATCGCTGTGATCGGACAGCGGCCCTGGACTATGTTCGCCATCCCCTGGCTCATCCTGCTCCATCGCTGGGTCCATGGGGTTGTCGTTACCTTTAGAGTTGTCCGGGGTATTATTCTTTCTTGTGCCATTATTGCTGTTTTTGCTGTGGCGGGATTTAGAGCGGCACCACTGACGTCGACGCTTTGGTTGTTTCTCAAGAGGATTATCCTCCGTTGCATCCTTCCGTTCTTCGCCATTGTTTAATTTGGGTGTGTCCACCATGTATATATCATATGATGAGGTGGCTGTCCATCGCCCTTTGGTTGGTGGTTCCTGTTCTTCTCTAGCATCGTCGTCCATACCGTCGATGTCTTCGGAGTCGAAATCAAGCATGTCGGTTGAGTCCTCGACAGTGGCTGTTAAGTGGGTGGTGGGCGGGGAACGAATTTCTTCGTCATCCGCTTCCCACTCAAGTCGGACATAGTTCGGCCAAGAGTCTCCTGACAGGGAGATAGATTTCAGTGAATTTGGTACGTCGCCCAAGGGCGAGTGCTGAAAGATATCCGCGGAGGTAAACTCCATGATCGGTGCCCGATCAGATTCGATAGGTACGGATGCACGCGGTTCGGAGCCTATGGTCGGAGACGAGTCCGAGGGTCCAATGACACATACCTCATTGGAGGTGAAGTCTGTGTTCGGCTATATCGCCGATGAGTGTGCGACCTCCGTGGCGGGGTCTATCCACCCGTCCTCGGATGGCGCGATCTGCTCTAGGTCTAAGGCTAGGGTAGCTGCAGGTGTGATCTCCTCAACACCGTCTGATGGCAGATCTAAGTCATGCTCATCGTGACTGTACGGCGCACCTGTCATGGGCTCAAGTCTGTCGAAGATCAAGTCTCCGCGGATGTCCACAATGTAGTTCAGGCTTCCAAACCTGACGTGATGGCCAGGGGCGTAGCTATCGATCTGCTCCAGATGGCCAAGCGAGTTGGCCCGCAGTGCGAAGCCGCCGAATACGATGATCTGTCCGGTGAGGAAAACCTCACCCTGGATCACATTGCTGTGGATGATTGAAGGATCCATCAAGACTTCTCGTGACGACATTGTGGAACTCTCAATGAAAGCACCAATGTCAGCGTCAAAACCGGTGGATCTCGGGTAGGGGGTCCTGAACTGTGCATCTAAGGCTAATGGTAACAGGAGGCGGGGGACACAATCTTTACCCAGGTTCGGGCCCTCTCGATGGAGGTAATACCCTACTTCCTGCTTGATTGATCTTGATGATATGAGTATTACAAGAGTTGATCTACCACGAGATCATAGAGGCTAAACCCTAGAAGCTAGCCTATGATTATGATTGTTGTTGTCCTATGGACTAACACTACAAGAAATATGTCAACTTGTGACCAACACTATTGGTCACTGAATGGTCACTGTTTTCAACTTGTGACCTTTTTGTGACCAAAAACATAAGGTCAAAGGCTGGCGGTCGTAAACTGACTATAGCGACCTTTCTTCTGGAATGGTCGTAGAAGTTTATGACCAAAATACGTCTACTGTGGCGTTTTCGTCACTAGCAACCTCCCCAGGCCACATAGGCATCCAGCGTGGCAATGTGATGTGGCACAAGATTCAGCCCGGTCCAATTCGATTTTCTACATGGGCTTAGCCCAACAATTCGGCCTTTTTACTGTATTTTTTTCTTGTTAATTTTTGCTAGCTACATGGGCTTGGGCCATTAATTCGGCCTTTTTCTAAGATGAAGCCTTTTACAGTCTATTGATATTTTATTTTCGTCCTTTTTTGCCACTGGTCCCACCAATCAGATTGGTCCCACTTGTCATGCTTATCACAAAATTGATCCCACACATCAAAAATTTCAAAATCTATCAAACAACTATTAGAACTTGGACCCCCTTGTTAGGTTTCCATTTGACAGGTACTCAATACACAATCATTATTTCAAACAATCCAAATAGCAAATGAAATTCGTCCAAAACAACACGGCATTAGTCTATTACAAACATTACAGTATACTACAGCCCAGATAAGCCTACTACTGCCTACATTTACAACACATAATATGCTAGTCTTTGTTGATATGCTTCACAGCTTTGAACTTGGATTTGCACTTCACCTGTGCAAAAAACAAGAATGAATATATAAGAATAAGAATCTTTACAGAACATCAAACAGTAGCCAATGAGGGATCTAATAACTTATAAGCAAGAATTGACAGCAAATGAGATGTACATAAATAGTATGACTAACACTAACCAGTATGTGTTCATGGAGTGACTAACACTAACTAGCATGGAGTGACTAAAATGTTCTTACTAGTTCAAGGCTATTACAAGCATGTACTCCCTCCGATCAAAAATAAGCGTTTTGGCTTTGAATTAAGGAGGGAGTACATAGAAACCAACAACCAGCAGATTAATATAAGTTCTTCCATTATCAGAAAAGACCATGAAACAGACATTCTGAAACCAATGAAAATCTAATGTAAGTTCTTCCATTATATTTACCAACCTACCTATCGATTTCTCAACACCAACAAACAGTCCTCAATTGGAAGTAACAACCAACAAAAATTCTATTTAGCATGTGTGCAAACTAGAGTTGTTTCAGTTCATACAGCAGATACACGAAGGAAATATGCAAATGTTTGATCTATAATTCAAATCATAGCACACAATGGGGCTAAATAACGGCAACCTGATTACCATCAGGCACAAAATTAAGGCAAAACACATCCAGCAGACATAATGCCGAACCAGCAGTAGAGAGAAAGTGAATAATACCGAGGTGGAGATGTTCCTCTTGCCATCGGTGGTGCAGACCAGGCACCGGTACTCAACAGGCTCCCCCTTACTCGCCATCTTCTTCAACCTAGCCTAACACTTCATCAACACTGCGCACATCGAACAACTCGTCACATCAGAGCTGTTGAACCCATCAAATCTACAACCCACACCACATGAACCAGCTGTAAGGGTAGGGGGTCTCTCACATCGCTTCATGGTGACCCACATAGAGCCCTTCTCCGTGCTCCTCTTGCACATGCTAGTCAGCTTGGTCAGGAACATATCTGCCTGCATCAACACCTGCACAGAACACGCAATGCGGGCAAACATGGTCAGAAACAGTTCAACAAAGCAGGGCAGAATTTCCTGCTATCTGATGAATTAACAAAACAAGAGTGGACATCTCACAGTGAGTTAACTATCTGATGAATTTAGTAAAACACATACTAGCATTCACTGACTTGTCCTATACTAGACTGGAGGTCCAATTAACATTTGGGTACATTAATAATCAGATTACAGGTGAAAAATAGCAGTCAGAGGAGTATTCAGTAACTAGATGAGATGAGAGAGGGACCTGCTGCGCAATCTCCCTGGTAGGGCAGATGCAGATGGCCTGGGGAGTCCTGCGGCTGGGGTCACCACCGTACGCAGCCGCCATAACACCGGTCACCTCGTTGATCTTGTCCTTGAAGTTCTCTAACTCCAGGGTGTTCCACTACAGATCGGCATTTGCTCAACCGTGTGTGTACATGCATAAGGGCATACATAAAATATTCAAGTCTATATTCCCAGCTAACTGGGATCTAATGAAAATAATTACTCAAGGACTTTGCAGCGCTCATTTCAGCCATGTTCAGATAAACTTGGGGTAAATTAGCAGTAAGGATATTAGTTGCAAGCTAGGTGAAACATAAACGAAGTCCTATTGTATTTATGGATCCCAACTTGTTTAAGCTAGAGCAGATCGTTCAACTTGTACAATCTAGCAGTCTAAAAAGAGAGAAATATGTTCATTCTCAGTTACACATTAATTAGAACAGAAATGAAAGACACTAATGTAAGCAAGAACTTACAACAAAGTATACATTAAATATTTTGCAGCATCTCTGGCACTTTTGTTGATTGCATATTAAAACCAATGGTTGACAACTATGGATCATCACTGATAAATTTGCATCTTATGCTACCACTTAATTTCAGCACATGACATGACCAAAAGAGAAATCGAGCGGACTAGAAGGGGATGAAATGCATGTATCAAACCCTACGTAGACCGATGAAAACTCGTGGGACAAATGAGTAGCACACTGCCGCTACCAAATCTCACTGGTGTTTAAAAAAATTCCATTCCAATGAGCATGTGATTGGTCAGCTGGCCAAATCTAAAGGCACTCACAATCATGCAAGACTAAAGAACCGAAACCAATCATCCTGATTGGTCAGCTGGCCCACAATTAAAGAAGAGAGGTGAGCAATTTTTTTAAGAAGAGAAAATGTGGTAGTACTATATATGCAATACACTGGTCGAAAGATAGATAGCCTTTGATCGTAACAAGCGGGCACACCATACAGTTGCAACAACCACCGAAGCAATCAATCAATCCGCTGCCGTAGTAGGTTATTAAGTAGGACCAAAACTAAGAGCAGACGGAACAGCAGTAGGTTATTAAGTAGATACTCATTGGAACAGAGCAGACATATACCCGGGCACTGATAAATGAGCGCATGATCTGGTAGGCATTCCAGAACTTCAACTAGCAACGGTACAGCAGTAGGTCACAAAACAGCGCTGCTAATCATACTCCCGGAAAATGTACTACCAGCTTCATCATTTAAACACAATTGAACACTGGCATCAAAACATATAGGAGTACTTGAGTCTCCCTGATTGCACGATACCATAGAGGAAGGAAGGGGGATCGGGCGCGTTGACATACCTTGAGGATGCCGATCTTGATGGAGCCGTAGACGACGCCGACGCCAACAGCGGAGACCCTGGCCACCTGCAGAGCAACATCCATCCCGAGGTGAATGGTGTGGCTCTGTCGGCGGCTGGATCTGGGCGATGAGGGTTTGGCGCTCCGACGGTAGGGCCGAGGACTTCGGGCTTCTCTTCTCTCTGCGTCGGCCAGTCAAGGTGGAGGAGGAACAACGCCGGCGACGCGGTGGCCCAAACTCTGCCTGCCTGCATTGTTGAGGAAGAAGAGCAGAGAGGAAGTTAGATCACGACCTTGACTTGGCGTGCGTGCGGGAGGGGGACGAACCTTGAAGAGAAGCTCCATGGCGGGCGTCGAGGGTGCCTTCCTGTCTCATCTCCTCCTCGCGAGCCTGGTGCTAGATCTGTCCGCTGCTGGATCTTGCCATGGCTGTGCGGTGCGACTACGTTTATGGCGCGAGCAAGGAGGGTCCGACCGTGGCCGTGGGAGAGAAGGGGAGGGGAGTGGTCGCCGGTGGCCAGGGTTGGCGGAGAGGATGGAGGTCGGCGGCGGCGGGTTGTGTGTGTGGGCTGGTAATCGAGAGAGATAGAGGAGGAGCGGCGCTCTCCTCTCCTCTGGTGGGTGGCGGGGAGGTGTGGGGACTCGGGCTCGTCGTTGTCGACGCAGGGGTGGAGGCCGGCCATGGTGCAAGCGCGGGGGCGGCTAGGGTTTTGGCCAAAGGGGCGGCGGCGGCTAAGGGTGGGGAGAGAAGGTGGAGAAGGTGGGGAAGTGGGGTTGTGTTAGGGCTAGGTGGGTGAGAGGGTGAGGAGGCGAGGGCTACCCTTGGATCCAGGAGCATCCAACGGTGCTTGATGCATGATCCGCGTGAGATGGCTATGGCCCAATCAGAACGGAGTATGCGTGTATGACGTTATGACCATCTAGTATTGGACGTTATGACCATTCAAAATTGGTCGTGGTCAAATAAAAATAAAGTGTAAAATCATGTCAGCATTTTATTTTTTATTTTTTGAGTGTCCAAAATGAATAAATTTTTTTGTGAAGAAGCTACGAAATAATTGTACATGGTGCATCTTGGGATGGCAAACAATGTAGCCTAAGGAAGTTTTCATTTCCTTTGCACGAAAAATCAATTTTCCATTTTTCGAGTGCCCAAAATATTTTTTTGTGAAGGACCTATAATATATGTGTTGCAAAATTGGACCAAATCATTTTTCTAAAATACTAGGCCATATTTAATGCACAATTGACCAAATGGTTGGGTGTAAAAAGTTATGATCCACCTCTCGTGAAAAAGACAATTTTTCGCCGATTCAGGTGGAAGCGGGTCAAATTTGAACTGTAGATGCCTTGTAGTTTGCTTTTTATTTTTTCCAAAAATCATTTCTAGGTACATAAGTATCTATTTAATCAGAGAAACGCCAAAAAAATTCCAAGATTCAACCACTAGCAAGGAACGGTTATTCCCGTCGTTTTAATCGCATTTTGAAACGGGCAAAAAAAATTAAAAAAATCAAAAAATTGGGAAACCTTCGCATTGTGTCATTATATGTGGCCAAGTTCCCAGGAAAAATAACAAACTTGTAATACGGCAATTATTTTAAAAAAGTGTTCTCAGAAATGAGCTATCACGTGTGGAGATCAATGGCTTTCAAGGCAAATGATCAATCTGATGGCCACATTCATGGCATAGTTTGTTCAAATGATCTCATATTGTGCACAAGGGTGCATCTTGGAATTCCGAACAATGTTGCCTAAGGGAGTTTTCATTTTCTTTGCACGGAAAATTCATTTTCCATTTTCCGAGTGCCCGAATTGAGTTCTTTTTGTGAAGGACCTACCATATATTTGTTTCAAAATTGGACCAAATCATTTTTCTAAAATACAAGGCCATATTTGATTCACAATTGACCAAATTGTTGGGTGTAAAAGTTTTGATCCACCTCTCGTCAAAAAGACAAATTTTCGCCGATTCAGCTGGAAGCAAGTCAAATTTGAACTGTAACTGCCTCATAGTTTGCTCTTTAAATTTTCCAGAAATCATTTCTAGGTACATAAGTATCTATTTAATCAGATAAACACCAAAAAAATTCCAAGATTCAACTAGCTAGGAACGGTAATTCCCGCCGTTTTGACCGCATTTTGAAACGGGCATAAAAAATTCAAAAAAATCAAAAAAAACCTTCGCATTGTGTCATTATATGTGGCCAAGTTCCCAGGAAAAATAGCAAACTTGTAATACAACAATTATTTTAAAAAAGTGTTCTCAGAAATGAGCTATCACGTATGGAGATCAATGGCTTTCAAGCCAAATGATCAATCTTATGGCCACATTCATGGCATAGTTTGTTCAAATTGATCTCATATTGTGCACAAGGGTGCATCTTGGAATTCCAAACAATGTTGCCTAAGGGAGATTTCATTTTCTTTGCACGGAAAATTCATTTTCCATTTTCCGAGTGCCCGAATTGAGTTCTTTTTGTGAAGGACCTACCATATATTTGTTGCAAAATTGGACCAAATCATTTCTATAAAATACTAGGCCATATTTTATTCACAATTGACCAAATGGTTGGGTGTAAAAAGTTTTGATCCACCTCTCGTGCAAAAAGACAAATTTTCGCCGATTCAGCTGGAAGCGGTTCAAATTTGAACTGTAGCTGCCTCATAGTTTGCTCTTTAAATTTTCCAAAAATCATTTCTAGGTACATAAGTATCTATTTAATTAGAGAAACACCAAAAAAATTCCAAGATTCAACTACTATCTAGGAACGGTTATTCCCGCCGTTTTGACCGCATTTTGAAACAGGCATAAAAAATTCAAAAAAATCAAAAAATGGGAAACCTTCGCATTGTGTCATTATATGTGGCCAAGTTTCCAGGAAAAATAACAAACTTGTAATACAACAATTATTTTAAAATAAGTGTTCTCAGAAACGAGCTATCACGTATGGAGATCAATGGCTTTCAAGGCAAATGATCAATCTTATGGCCACATTCATGGCATAGTTTGTTCAAATGACCTCATATTGTGCACAAGGGTGCATATTGGAATGGCAAACAATGTTGCCTAAGGAATTTTTCATTTTCTTTGGACGAAAAAACCATTTTCCATTTTTCGAGTGCCCAAAAGGAGGTTTTTTGTGAAGGACCTCCCAAATAATTGTTGCAAAATTGGACCAAATAAATTTTCTAAAATACTCGGAGATATTTAATGCACAATTGACAAAATGGTTGGGTGTAAAAAGTTTTGATCCACCTCTCATGAAAAAGACAAATTTTCGCTGATTCAGTAGGAAGCAGGTCAAATTTGAACTGTAGCTACCTCATAGTTTGCTATTTATTTTTTCCAAAAATCATTTCTAGTTACATAAGTACCTATTTAATCATAAATACATGGTTTGGTGGTGATACATCGAGGTTTGGGCGGTGGCCGAGGTCCCCAACTCTAGAGCGCGTAAACTCGCATGCCCGTCGCGTGGTCACCGTGTGACCGTGGCGTTGCCATGTGTTCTGGGCGTCCTAGGCATGTCTAGTGGGTTGGGCACTCCCTAGGTAGGTGCTAGGAAGAAAAGTACAACATAAGATTCTCATGAGGAGACCGATCGATGCTCAAACATGAATTAGCACCCAAGTGTTTGATTAGTGGTACGGGAAATGTGCATGGCTAATGGGTGTGAGTTTTGGCTGAGGATGATCAGTTACTAAGAAGACCGTCTTCACAAATTTTTAGCTCAAAAGGAGATCCTAGGTGGTACTTGCTTTGCAAAGTACCACACTGGACATAAATACGAATGTTGAAGCTGGGCTCAAAATAATGAATAGATTGAGCTGGCATTTGGTGGAGGATGGTTATTTGGGCATAGGAAAGCACTATAAAAAATGGATACTATTTGGACATGCCAAAGTGGTACTTTCTTCACAAAGTGCTGCTCTGAACAGAATAGGAAAATGAATATTGTTGAACTATTTTTGAACTATGCAAGGAAGGTTTTTGACATATTTGATGAAGATATGATCCAAACAATTTATGAGATTTTTTGGGAATTTTGGGAATGACAGAAATATAGGTTGCTTCACAACCTAGGGCAAAAACTGCCACATGGACATGACACATAGGCAAAACTGATGAGATGGCGCCTAGTCATCACAACCCACCACAATTTATAAGGTTGTGACCATCTATATTGGTCGTTAATAACTAGAAATAAGGCAGCGGACTAGCGTTGTTTGCTTTATGACCATTTCGTATAAGGAAATTACGACCTTTCTGACCAAAATGGTCGCAATGCTTTAGGGTTTGGAGCCCCCCGAACAGCTTTTGACCAATTGGCCTCAAATGGTCATAGATCTATGACCAATTCTTCCAGGGTCACTGACAGAAGGTCACTAGTTGACATATTTCTTGTAGTGTAAACCCTCCGGTTTATATAGACACCGGAGGGGGCTAGGGTTACACAGAGTCGGTTATAGAGAAGGAGATCTACATATCCGAATTGCCGAGCTTGCCTTCCATGCAAAGGAGTGTCCCACCCGGACACGGGACGAAGTCTTCAATCTTGTATCTTCATAGTCCAATAGTCCAGCATAAATACATAGTCCGGTTGTCTGAGGACCCCCTAATCAAGTACTCCCTCACTTGCCACTCATAAACTTGTTTGTGGAGCCATGCCACATCATCTTCCTGCGTAAGCTTGACAAGAACAGTATGCCTCACAAACGAAGGAGTAGCTTTGAACTTCTTGTGCTTCAGTACACCCTGGACTACACGCCTGACAACAGTGAGGTTAGAATACAACCCGACATCAGTATAAGCGCAAATGGATTCCAGGATCCAATAGCCTAAGAACTCTATTTTTCCAGTGTGTATATTCAGGTCATCCGCCTCATAGCGAGTGACATGTACAACCACACAATCCTTGTATAAATCAAGGCTCTAACTGAAACAGAAACAAATTCTGAATTACTTTCCAGTATAAGAAACACAAGTTATTTAAACCACCATGTATAGCATGTCATCGAAACTAATAAAATTTTGCATTATTCATCAGCACATACTTAAATGAAAAACCACAATCAAGATTGGCAAAGAAGAAAATCACCTTGGGCAGCTCAGCGAGGGGGGGGGGGACACATCCTCGAAGGGGGAAAACTGCTCCTGCAGTGCCAAGGGGGTTGTAACCTCAAAGGAGGCGTCGACCATCTCAGTAGTGGCCGTGAGCGTATCTGGGGTTGGCTTGGTGGTTGCCTCCATCTTCTTGGAGCTCTTTGTCTCATGGGGATCAGCCTCCCGCGCCTGCTCCAATATCAGCAGATCTTTGCCAGGTTCTCCTTGGTCCATCATGAAATTGACGAATACTAGGAGACCACTGAAAGGAAAACACAATCGCAATGACAATGAAACAAAAAGAGAGTGAGTATCGGTTATTTCTTTGCAAAAGTTCTTTTTTTCTTGAAGACGGTGAGGGAGAAGGGGATTCAGCGAAGGGTGAAATGATGGTTGCTTCGTCCGTCAAACTTAGACTGCGGGGAGGTGGGGTTTTGTGATACGACGGCTTGTTACTGTCGCGCTACGACCAGGGTGACACTCCGCCTGCATATGCTACCTCTTGAGCACTGCGTTGGTTTTCCCTTGAAGTGGAAAGGGTGATGCAGCAAAGTAGCATAAGTATTTCCCTCAGTTTTTGAGAACCAAGGTATCAATCCAGTAGGAGGCCACACACAAGTCCCTCGTACCTACACAAACAAATAAGAACCTTGCAACCAACGTGATAAAGGGGTTGTTAATCCCTTCATGACCACTTGCAAAACTGAGGTCTGATAGAGATAATAAGATAAATATTTTTTGTATTTTTGTGGTATAGATTGAAAAGTAAAAATTGCAAAATAAACGACGATAGAAATTGGCAAGTTGATGAAAGATTAATATGATGGAAAATAGACCCGGGGGGAATAGGTTTCACTAGTGGCTTCTCTCAAGAGCATAAATATTACGGTGGGTGAACGAATTACTGTCGAGCAATTGATAGAATTGAGCATAGTTATGAGAATATCTAGGCATGATCATGTATATAGGCATCACATCCGTGACAAGTAGACCGACTCATGCCTGTATCTACCACTATTACTCCACACATCGACCGCTATCCAGCATGCATCTAGATTATTAAGTTCATAAGAACAGAGTAACGCATTAGGCAAGATGACATGATGTAGAAGGATAAACTCAAGCAATATGATATAAACCCCATCTTTTTATCCTCGATGACAACAATACAATACATGTCGTTTCCCCTACTGTCACTGGGATCGAGCACCACAAGATTGAACCCAAAGCTAAGCACTTCTCCCATTGCAAGAAAGATCAATCTAGTAGGCCAAACCAAACTAATAATTCGAAGAGACTTGCAAAGATAACCAATCATACATAAAAGAATTCAGAGGAGATTCAAATATTGTTCATAGATAATCTTGATCATAAACCCACAATTCATCGGATCTCGACCAACACAATGCAAAAAGAGTTACATCGAATAGATCTCCAACCAGATCGAGGAGAACTTTGTATTGAGAATCAAAGAGAGAGAAGAAGCCATCTAGCTAATAACTATGGACCCGAAGTCTGAGGTAAACTACTCACACATCATCGGAGAGGCTATGGTGTTGATGTAGAAGCCCTCCGTGATCAATTCCCCCTCTGGTGGAGTGTCGGAAAAGGCCCCAAGATGGGATCTCATGGGTACTGAAGGTTGCGGCGGTGGAAATAGGGTTTGATTGTGCTCCTAGATGTTTTCGGGGTACGTAGGTATACATAGGAGGAAGAAGTAGGTCGGTGGAGCTGCGAGGGGCCCACGAGGGTGGGGGCGTGCCCAGGGGGCAGGCGCGCCTCCCTGCCTCGTGGCCTCCTCGCTTCTTTCTTGACGTCCACTCCAAGTCCCCTAGATTACTTTTGTTCCAAAAATAACTCTCCCGAAGGTTTCATTCCGTTTGGATTCCGTTTGATATTCCTTTTCTGCGAAACACTGAAGTAGGCAAAAAAACAATAATTCGGGCTGGGCCTCCGGTTAGTAGGTTAGTCCCAAAAATAATATAAAAGAGTATAATAAAGCCAATTAAACATCCAAAAAGATAATATAATAGCATGGAACAATCAAAAATTATAGATACGTTGGAGACGTATCAAGCATCCCCAAGCTTAATTCCTTCTCGTCCTCGAATAGGTAAATGATAAAAACAGAATTTTTGATGTGGAATGCTACCTAGCATATTTCTCGATGTAATGTTCTTTATTGTGGCGTGAATATTTAGATCTAAAAGATTCAAGATAAAAGTTTAATATGGACATAAAAATAATAATACTTCAAGCATACTAATTAAGCAATTATGTCTTCTGAAAATAACATGGCCAAAGTAAGTTCATCCCTACAAAATCATATAGTTTGGCTATGTCCCATCTTCGTCACACAAAATATTCAAATCATGCACAACCCCGGTTTCAGCCAAGCAATTGTTTCATACCTAAGAATTTTCAAACTTTTTCAAGTTTCACGCAATACATGAGCGTGAGCCATGGGCATAGCACTATGGCTGGAATAGAATATGATGATGGGGGTTGTATGGAGTAGACAAAAAAGTAGAAAGTCTCACATTGACGCGGCTAATCAATGGGCTATGGAGATGTCCATCAATTGATGTCAACGCAAGGAGTAGGGATTTCCATGTAATGAATGCACTAGAGCCATAAATGTATGAAAGCTCAACAAATGAAACTAAGTGGGTGTGCATCCAACTTGCTTGCTCATGAAGACCTAGAGCATTTGAGGAAGCCCATTGTTGGAATATACAAGCCAAGTTCTATAATGAAAAATTCCCACTAGCATATGAAAGTGACAAAACAAGAAACTCTCTATCATAAAGATCATGGTGCTACTTTGAAGCACAAGTGTGGAAAAAGAGATAGTAGCATTGTCCCTTTTTGTTTCTTTTTTTCGGGCACCTTTCCTTTATTTGGCCTTTCCCTTTTTTTGGGACAATGCTCTATGAATGATGACAATCACACTTCTATTTATTTACAACTCAATGATTACAACTCGATACTAGAACAAGATATGACTCTATATGATTGCCTCCGGCGGTGTACTGGGATGAGCAATGAATCAAGAATGACATGTATGAAATAATATGCATGGTGGCTTTGCCACAAATACGATGTCAACTACATGATCATGCATGGCAATATGACAATAATGAAGCATGTCATAATAAATGAAACGGTGGAAAGTTGCATGGCAATATAACTTGGAATGGCTACGGAAATGCCATGATAGGTAGGTATGGTGGCTGTTTTGAGGAAGATATAAGGAGGTTTATGTGTGATAGAGCATATCATATCACGGGGTTTGGATGCACCGGCGAAATTTGCACCAACTCTCAAGGTGAGAAAGGGCAATGCACGGTACCGAAGAGGCTAGCAATGATGGAAGGGTGAGAGTGCGTATAATCCATGGACTCAACATTAGTCATAAAGAACTCATATACTTATTGTAAAAAACTACAATTCATCAAACCAAGCACTACACGCATGCTCCTAGGGGGGAGGTTGGTAGGAGTTAATCATCGCGCGCCGACCTCCACACAAAGGATGACACTCAAAGAACACCTCATGTTTCAAGTTTGTTACACAACGGTTATCATACGTGCATGCTACGGAACTTGCAAACTTCAACACAAGTATTTCTCAATTTCACAATTACTCAACTAGCACAACTTTAATATCACTATCTCCATATCTCAAAACAATCATCAAGTATCAAACTTCTCATAGTATTCAACGCACTTTATATGATAGTTTTTATTATACCTATCTTGGATGCCTATTATATTAGGACTAATTTCAACCAAAGCAAACTACCATGCTGTTCTAAAAGACTCTCAAAATAATTTAAGTGAAGCATGAGAGATCAATAATTTCTATAAAATAAAATCTCCACCGTGCTCTAAAAAGATATAAGTGAAGCACTAGAGCAAAATTATCTAGCTCAAAAGATATAAGTGAAGCACATAGAGTATTCTAATAAATTATGATTCATGTGTGTCTCTCCCAAAAGGTGTGTACAGAAATGATGATTGTGGTAAACTAAAAAGCAAAGACTCAAATCATACAAGACGCTCCAAGCAAAACACATATCATGTGGTGAATGAAAATATAGCATCAAGTATAGTTACCGATGGACGAAGACGAAAGAGGGGATGCCTTCCGGGGCATCCCAAAGCTTAGGCTTTTGGTTGTCATTGAATTTTACCAAGTGGTGCCTTGGGCATCCCCACGCTTAGGCTCTTGCCACTCCTTATTCCATAATCCATCAAATCTTTACCCCAAAACTTGAAAACTTCACAACACAAAACTCAACAGAAAATCTCATAAGCTCCGTTAGCGAAATAAAACAAACCTCCACTTCAAGGTACTGTAATGAACTCATTCTTTATTATATTGGTGTTAAACCTACTGTATTCCAACTTCGCTATGGTTCATAACCTTCGATACTAGCCATAGATTCCTCAAAATAAGCAAACAACACACGAAAAACATAATCTGTCAAAAACAGAACAGTCTATAGTAATCTGTATCAAATGCAAACTTCTGGAACCTAAAAAATTCTACCAAATTAGGAAGTACTAGATAATTTTTTTTATTAAACTACTGATAATCTCGTGCGCGCAAAGTTTCTGTTTTTTACAGCAAGATCAAATAACTATCACCGTAGGTTATCCTAAAGGTTTTACTTGGCACAAACACTAATTAAAACATAAAAACAAATCTAACCAGAGGCTAGATGAATTATTTATTACTAAACAGAACCAAAAATCAAGAAACAAAAATAAAATTGGTTGCCTCCCAACAAGAGCTATCGTTTAACGCCCCTAGCTAGGCATAAAAACAAGGATAGATCTAAGTATCATCATCTTTGGTATGCAATCCATTAGTGGCTCTCATAATAGATTCATAAGGTAATTTAATTTTCTTTCTAGGAAAGTGTTCCATGCCTTTCCTTAACGGAAAATGGAATCTAATATTCCCTTCCTTCATATCGATAATTGCACTAATCGTTCTAAGGAAAGGTCTACAAAGAATACTAGGACATGTAGGATTGCAATCTATATCAAGAACAATAAAATCTATGGGCACACAATTCCTATTGTCAACAATAAGAACATCATTAATCCTTCCCATAGGTTTCTTAATGGTGGAATCCGCAAGGTGCAAGTTTAAAGAACAATAATCAAATTCACGGAAACCTAACACATCACACAAATTTTTTGGAATCGTGGAAACACTAGCACCCAAATCACATAAAGCAAGGCATTCATGATCTTTAATCTTAATTTTAATAGTAGGTTCCCACTCATCATAAAGTTTTCTAGGGATAGAAACTTTTAATTCAAGCTTTTCTTCATAAGATTGCATTAAAGCATCAACGATCACTAGTGCAGAACCGGGCAATAGCACCAGTTTGTAAGGCCCTTTAGTGCCGGTTCGGTAACCGGCACTAAAGTGTGGGCACTAAAGCCCCCCCCCCTTTAGTACCGGTTCAGCATGAACCGGTGCTAAAGGGCAACCACGTGGCACGAGCCAGCTCCGTGGGCGCGTAGGACATTAGTACCGGTTGGTAACACCAACCGGTACTAAATGTTTGGGTGTGTTTTGGTTTTATTTTTTATTTTTACTTTAATTTTGTGTTTTCAATTTAATTTAGTGATTGTTTTACATTATAATGAGTTCTTAAATCATTAGGTAAATGTACCGCGGATTAGTTTGACTGGA
Organism: Triticum aestivum; assembly: GCF_018294505.1. NCBI lineage: Eukaryota > Viridiplantae > Streptophyta > Magnoliopsida > Poales > Poaceae > Triticum > Triticum aestivum. Next base: position 133,470,880 of record NC_057800.1, on the reverse strand, counting down.
TGCATGTGGATCCTAGCTAAGACATCAAGTATATGTCATATCCATATTATATATACTTGACCACCTAATTAAGTGATCGAGGTAATATGGATATGGCATATACTTCATCACTTAGCTAGAATCCATCCAGTTGAAACTAATTTGTGGTTTATTTCATAAATGATATAAAACTCATCATCATCATCATCATCATCATCATCATCATCATCGTATTAATATAAAAACTCTTGCATCATATATATCATCACCAACAACAGTTTTCATAGCTAGCTAAAAATCATCATATAATCGTCGTCTCATTACCACTACTTAATCATCATATAGTCATTACCGCTATCTAATCACGACCGACACTAGCTTAAAGAAGAAACATTCACTTGTACCAAAAGCAAAGATATCATCGAGTTCAACATGGTAATGATATTATAAGCGTTCATAACACCACAAAAGCAAAATCACTCTTTGAGATTAAGTTCAGGACAAAGAACACGGACATGAGAGGACATGTACTAAGAGCATGAACTAGCTGATTAATCAGTCCTGCTGCTCTCTCTCAGGTAAAAAAGCATAGAACATGTATAGCTTTCCCGATTCATCATATTGGAGCATGCAGATGAACCTGTCTCCTAATCGTGGGTTGCGCTTCTGACTGCTACCCCCTAGTACTTCTCTGCGATCGTTCACAATTTTGCTCCAGTCTTTTACTATTAAGCATTCCTCGCTATTAGAAATCCTGAATGCACTAAAGTGCATTGTAGGATATCTTGGCCGTAAGCTAACAATATTCATGGTACCTTTAGTCTCGATCCAATCAGGCACAACATTCATTGGGAGTCCCTGTTGAAGAACATCATATAGTAACATACTTAGCAATGAAGTTTAGCTTAAAAAATAATGTATGCCAAAGATGCACTGAGGAGAAATAGTAGAAATCGTACCATCTTTCCTAAATATATGTGACCATAGTTTAGTACGAACACTATTGGTCGCACGTTTTGAGTACTAACATTTCTAAGTGCAGGAAAAAATTTGTCTTGACAGCATCAAGATCCTCAAGCCATGAAACATAATGACTTGTCTCCTCGCAGTTTAGTTCAGCCCCGGGACAGTGGACGGTCCTGTCTACCAAGCGCCGGACATGTTTGCTTGATTGGAAATAAGTTGTCAATATAAATTGAGATCTATTAATTCAACTCGTTCAAATAATCTCATATCGAAGACATAAATATGGTTGAGAAACTCACATAATGGTAGAATTGGAGGCGTCTGCACATCGACCAAGATGTCTCTATTACCTTCAATATCATCTTCTGGACGAATATCAAAGGTGATAGCCATATCAGGCTCAAATGCATAAGCCTTGCATAGTTCTTGCCAAGTTTTGCATTCAAAATAGGTGTATGTGTCTGCATTGTATAATTTGACGTTGAAGGTATAACCATGCTCGGTCTTCAAGTAAACTCGTTTTACCTCTGTTGTTTCGTTAGGACTGAAACCTATCTTATCCAAGACAAAAATTCTTGCATGGCAGGGGATACGCTTGTAGAATAGTGAAAAATTAAAATTAAAAGTTGAAGCAAATGAAGCATAAGTCATGCTTAATTACGAAAAAAGACTTGTCGTTGTGACTTACTGTGTCCACTTCAAAGTTCTCATCCAGCTTGATGCTGAAGCGTCTATCATCAACTAGAAAATTTCTGCCACACAAGCCGCGCTGGTCTTTGCAGTATTCGCACATAATGAAATCGTGTTCGTCGTCAGACGACATTCCTATGTTCATAGGTGAAACATTAAACACTTATTCGTTCTATTAATTCAACTAGTTCAACTAATTAATTCAACTAAGCACTTACAAAAAATATACCTAAATAAAGTAGCTCAACTAATTCAACTAACTAGTTCAACTAATTAATTTAACTAATTCAACTAAACTAGGTCTATTAATTTTCTTACTAAAAATAAGGTAGCTAGTTCTATATAATAAAATGTTAATTAGATAATCAAATATCATATAACTAAATTAAATATATATCTAACATATAATTTATATCTAATTCATCTAACATTTGACATTAATATCTAACATATGTTCATATATAGGTGAAACATATGTTCTTACTAAAATAAAGTAGGTAGTTCTATATACTAATATTTTGATTAGATCATCAAATATCATATACCTAAATTTTCTTACTAAAAATAACTTGTTCTATTAATTCAACTAAAAATAAACTAGTTCTATTAATTTTCTTACTAAAATATATAAAGTACCTATATATAGTAATATATTAATTAGATCATCAAATCTCATATACCTAAATTTTCTTACTAAAAATAAACTAGTGCTAATTCAACTAGCTAGTTCAACTAAGCATTTACTAAGAATAAACTAGTTATATTAATTCAACTAGTTCAAATAATCTCATATACCTAAATTTTCTTACTAAAAATAAACTTGTTCTATTAATTTTCATAATAAAAATAAGCTAGTTATGTTAATTCAACTAGTTCAAATCTCATATATATACCTAACTAATATCTAGCTAATTCATCTAAAATTGACATTAATATTTAACATCTTTTCTATATAATTCATCTAACATTAACATTCTAACATTCTTATCAACGTAATTTATCTAACATTAATCTAAAAAAACAGAAAACAGAAAATAAGTAAAAATAATGTGTGTGTCTGTGTGTGTATGTGTGTGTGTATGTGTGTGTGTGTGTATGAGCGGGGGGCGGCGGCGTACGGGCGGCGGCGCGAGATGACGATGCGACGGGGACAACGCGACGACGAGCGGCGGGCCGGGGGCGACGGTGCGAACGAGACGACGACGTAGTACGGGGCGGCGGCGACGGGCGGCGGGGGCGACGACGGTGACGGCGGCGACGGGCAGCGGGGGCGACAGCGGTGACGGCGACGACAGGCGGCGAGGGCGGCGAGGGTGGCGTGCGATGGGCGATGGCGCGGCGACGGTGGCAATGTCGCGCGAAGAAATTGGAGAAGAAGTGGTGGTCGATGAAACTGAATTTTTTGTATGTGCCATACATATAGGAGGGGCTTTAGTACCGGTTGGAGCCACCAACCGGTACTAATGGTTGTGCGTTGCCACCGGCGGTGCACAATGTTTAGTCCCACCTCGCGAAGCGAAGGGCAGCCTCACTGGTTTATAAACCCAGTCGCAGCTACTCCTTCGAACTTCTCTATATAGCAGGCTTCTGGGCCTAACAAAGGCGCGCTGCCCTGTGAGCCTACAGGCACTTCTGGGCCTGCATTTGCACACCCTAGGTCCGGCAGGCCCACTGCGCAGCGCCCCAATAAATTTTTTATATAATTTTTTCTTTTTTGCATTATTTATTTTCTTCTATTTATTTTTGAGTAATTTTTTATATAGTTTTTTCTTTTCTGCATTATTTATTTTCTTCTATTTATTTTTGAGTAATTTTTTATATAGTTTTTTCTTTTCTACTTTATTTATTTTCTTTTATTTATTTCTGAGTAGTTTTTTTTATGTATTTAGTTTCTTTGTGACCCTCTCTACTCTTTCGCACATGCTATGCGGGTGAAATGATAATACCATCGCAAATTTCAACATTTTCAGAATTCATTTTGTAGTGATTTTCAATTTCAGGTCATTTAGCTCTCTAAACAATTAGGTAAATGACTGAAAAACAACAAATGATGTCAGAACATGTTGGAAATTGATGACGTCGCTTTGAATGCTGCATAGTGAACACAAAAGAAGTCTGGAGTTCAAATAAGTTTAAAAAACATTGAAGTGCCCGTGTAACAGATGAGTTCTCATCCGAAACCCTGATACTCCGAAAGAGACTGTCCAGTTTGTACACGAAGTGCGTCCAGTTTTTGCCGTGACCCTCTCTACTCTTTCGCACATGCTATGCGAGTGAAATGATGATACCATGCCAAGTTTCAACATTTTCACAGTTCATTTTGTAGTGATTTTCAATTTCACGGTCATTTAGCTCTCTAAACAATTCGGTAAATGACTGAAAACAACAAATGATGGCAGAACATGTTGGAAATTGATGACGTCGCTTTGAATGCTGCATACTGAACACAAAAGAAGTCCGGAGTTCAAATAAGTTTAAATAGCATTGAAGTGCCCATGTAACAGATGAGTTCTCGTCCGAAACCCTGATATTCCGAAAGAGATTCTCTAGTTTGTACACGAAGTGCGTCCAGTTTTTGCTGTGACCCTCTCTACTCTTTCGCACATGCTATGCGGGTGAAATGATGATTGCAAGTTTCCACATTTTCACAGTTCATTTTGTAGTGATTTTCAATTTCACGGTGATTTAGCTCTCTAAACAATTAGGTAAATGACTGAAAAACAAAAAATGATGTCAGAACATGTTGGAAATTGATGAAGTCGCTCTAAATGCTGCATACTGAACACAAAAGAAGTCTGGAGTTCAAATAAGTTTAAATAACATTAAAGTGCCCGTGTAACAGATGAGTTCTCGTCCGAAACCCTGATACTCCAAAAGAGATTGTCCAGTTTGTACACGAAGTGCGTCCAATTTTTGCCGTGACCCTCTCTACTCTTTCACACATGCTACGCGGGTAAAATGATGATACCATGCCAAGTTTCAACATTTCAAAGTTCATTTTGTAGTGATTTTCAATTTCATGGTCATTTAGCTCTCTAAACAATTAGGTAAATGATTGAAAAACAACAAATGATGTCAGAACATGTTGGAAATTGATGACGTCGCTTTGAATGCTGCATACTGAACAAAAAAGAAGTCCGGAATTCAAATAAGTTTAAAAAACATTGAAGTGCCCGTGTAACAGATGAGTTCTCGTCCGAAACCCTGATACTCCGGAAGAGATTGTCCACTTTGTACACGAAGTGCGTCCAGTTTTTGCCGTGACCCTCTCAACTCTTTCGCACATGCTATGCGGGTGAAATGATGATACCATGCCAAGTTTCAACATTTTCACAGTTCATTTTGTAGTGATTTTCAATTTCACGGTCATTTAGCTCTCTAAACAATTAGGTAAATGACTGAAAAACACAAATGATGTCAGAACATGTTGGAAATTGATGACGTCGCTTTGAATGTTGCACTGAACACAAAAGAAGTCCAGAGTTCAAATAAGTTTAAAAAACATTGAAGTGCCCGTGTAACAGATGAGTTCTCGTCCGAAACCCTGATACTCCGAAAGAGATTGTCCAGTTTGTACACGAAGTGCGTCCAGTTTTTGCCGTGACCCTCTCTACTCTTTCGCACATGCTATGCGGGTGAAATGATGATACCATGCCAAGTTTCAACATTTTCACAGTTCATTTTGTAGTGATTTTCAATTTCACGGTCATTTAGCTCTCTAAACAATTAGGTAAATGACTGAAAACAACAAATGATGTCAGAACATGTTGGAAATTGATGACGTTGCTTTGAATGCTGCATACTGAACACAAAAGAAGTCCGGAGTTCAAATAAGTTTAAAAAACATTGAAGTGCCCGTGTAACAGATGAGTTCTCGTCCGAAACCCTGATACTCCGAAAGAGATTGTCCAGTTTGTACACGAAGTGCGTCCAGTTTTTGCCGTGACCCTCTCTACTCTTTCGCACATGCTATGCGGGTGAAATGATGATACCATGCCAAGTTTCAACATTTTCACAGTTCATTTTGTAGTGATTTTCAATTTCACGGTCATTTAGCTCTCTAAACAATTAGGTAAATGACTGAAAAACAACAAATGATGTCAGAACATGTTGGAAATTGATGAAGTCGCTTTAAATGCTGCATACTGAACACAAAAGAAGTCCGGAGTTCAAATAAGTTTAAAAACATTGAAGTGCCCGTGTAACAGATGAGTTCTCGTCCGAAACCCTGATACTCCGAAAGAGATTGTCCAGTTTGTACACGAAGTGCGTCCAGTTTTTGCCGTGACCCTCTCTACTCTTTCACACATGCTACGCGGGTAAAATGATGATACCATGCCAAGTTTCAACATTTTCAAAGTTCATTTTGTAGTGATTTTCAATTTCATGGTCATTTAGCTCTCTAAACAATTAGGTAAATGATTGAAAAACAACAAATGATGTCAGAACATGTTGGAAATTGATGACGTCGCTTTGAATGCTGCATACTGAACACAAAAGAAGTCCGGAATTCAAATAAGTTTAAAAAACATTGAAGTGCCCGTGTAACAGATGAGTTCTCGTCCGAAACCCTGATACTCCGAAAGAGATTGTCCAGTTTGTACACGAAGTGCGTCCAGTTTTTGCCGTGACCCTCTCTACTCTTTCGCACATGCTATGCGGGTGAAATGATGATACCATGCCAAGTTTCAACATTTTCACAGTTTATTTTGTAGTGATTTTCAATTTCACGGTCATTTAGCTCTCTAAACAATTAGGTAAATGACTGAAAAACAACAAATGATGTCAGAACATGTTGGAAATTGATGACGTCGCTTTGAATGCTGCATACTGAACACAAAAGAAGTCCGGAGTTCAAATAAGTTTAAAAAACATTGAAGTGCCCGTGTAACAGATGAGTTCTCGTCCGAAACCCTGATACTCCGAAAGAGATTGTCCAGTTTGTACACGAAGTGCGTCCAGTTTTTGCCGTGACCCTCTCTACTCTTTCGCACATGCTATGCGGGTGAAATGATGATACCATGCCAAGTTTCAACATTTTCACAGTTCATTTTGTAGTGATTTTCAATTTCACGGTCATTTAGCTCTCTAAACAATTAGGTAAATGACTGAAAAACAACAAATGATGTCAGAACATGTTGGAAATTGATGACGTCGCTTTGAATGCTGCATACTGAACACAAAAGAAGTCCGGAGTTCAAATAAGTTTAAAAACATTGAAGTGCCCATGTAACAGATGAGTTCTCGTCCGAAACCCTGATACTCCGAAAGAGATTGTCCAGTTTGTACACGAAGTGTGTCCAGTTTTTGCCGTGACCCTCTCTACTCTTTCGCACATGCTATGCGGGTGAAATGATGATACCATGCCAAGTTTCAACATTTTCACAGTTCATTTTGTAGTGATTTTCAATTTCACGGTCATTTAGCTCTCTAAACAATTAGGTAAATGACTGAAAAACAACAAATGATGTCAGAACATGTTGGAAATTGATGACGTCGCTTTGAATGCTGCATACTGAACACAAAAGAAGTCCGGAGTTCAAATAAGTTTAAAAAACATTGAAGTGCCCGTGTAACAGATGAGTTCTCGTCCGAAACCCTGATACTCCGAAAGAGATTGTCCAGTTTGTACACGAAGTGCGTCCAGTTTTTGCCGTGACCCTCTCTACTCTTTCGCACATGCTATGCGGGTGAAATGATGATACCATGCCAAGTTTCAACATTTTCACAGTTCATTTTGTAGTGATTTTCAATTTCACGGTCATTTAGCTCTCTAAACAATTAGGTAAATGACTGAAAAACAACAAATGATGTCAGAACATGTTGGAAATTGATGACGTCGCTTTGAATGCTGCATACTGAACACAAAAGAAGTCCGGAGTTCAAATAAGTTTAAAAAACATTGAAGTGCCCGTGTAACAGATGAGTTCTCGTCCGAAACCCTGATACTCCGAAAGAGATTGTCCAGTTTGTACACGAAGTGCGTCCAGTTTTTGCCGTGACCCTCTCTACTCTTTCGCACATGCTATGCGGGTGAAATGATGATACCATGCCAAGTTTCAACATTTTCACAGTTCATTTTGTAGTGATTTTCAATTTCACGGTCATTTAGCTCTCTAAACAATTAGGTAAATGACTGAAAAACAACAAATGATGTCAGAACATGTTGGAAATTGATGACGTCGCTTTGAATGCTGCATACTGAACACAAAAGAAGTCCGGAGTTCAAATAAGTTTAAAAACATTGAAGTGCCCGTGTAACAGATGAGTTCTCGTCCGAAACCCTGATACTTCCGAAAGAGATTGTCTAGTTTGTACACGAAGTGCGTCCAGTTTTTGCCGTGACCCTCTCTACTCTTTCGCACATGCTATGCGGGTGAAATGATGATACCATGCCAAGTTTCAACATTTTCACAGTTCATTTTGTAGTGATTTTCAATTTCACGGTCATTTAGCTCTCTAAACAATTAGGTAAATGACTGAAAAACAACAAATGATGTCAGAACATGTTGGAAATTGATGAAGTCGCTTTGAATGCTGCATACTGAACACAAAAGAAGTCCGGAGTTCAAATAAGTTTAAAAAACATTGAAGTGCCCGTGTAACAGATGAGTTCTCGTCCGAAACCCTGATACTCCGAAAGAGATTGTCCAGTTTGTACACGAAGTGCGTCCAGTTTTTGCCGTGACCCTCTCTACTCTTTCGCACATGCTATGCGGGTGAAATGATGATACCATGCCAAGTTTCAACATTTTCACAGTTCATTTTGTAGTGATTTTCAATTTCACGGTCATTTAGCTCTCTAAACAATTAGGTAAATGACTGAAAAACAACAAATGATGTCAGAACATGTTGGAAATTGATGACGTCGCTTTGAATGCTGCATACTGAACACAAAAGAAGTCCGGAGTTCAAATAAGTTTAAAAAACATTGAAGTGCCCGTGTAACAGATGAGTTCTCGTCCGAAACCCTGATACTCCGAAAGAGATTGTCCAGTTTGTACACGAAGTGCGTCCAGTTTTTGCCGTGACCCTCTCTACTCTTTCGCACATGCTATGCGGGTGAAATGATGATACCATGCCAAGTTTCAACATTTTCACAGTTCATTTTGTAGTGATTTTCAATTTCACGGTCATTTAGCTCTCTAAACAATTAGGTAAATGACTGAAAAACAACAAATGATGTCAGAACATGTTGGAAATTGATGACGTCGCTTTGAATGCTGCATACTGAACACAAAAGAAGTCCGGAGTTCAAATAAGTTTAAAAAACATTGAAGTGCCCGTGTAACAGATGAGTTCTCGTCCGAAACCCTGATACTCCGAAAGAGATTGTCCAGTTTGTACACGAAGTGCGTCCAGTTTTTGCCGTGACCCTCTCTACTCTTTCGCACATGCTATGCGGGTGAAATGATGATACCATGCCAAGTTTCAACATTTTCACAGTTCATTTTGTAGTGATTTTCAATTTCACGGTCATTTAGCTCTCTAAACAATTAGGTAAATGACTGAAAAACAACAAATGATGTCAGAACATGTTGGAAATTGATGACGTCGCTTTGAATGCTGCATACTGAACACAAAAGAAGTCCGGAGTTCAAATAAGTTTAAAAAACATTGAAGTGCCCGTGTAACAGATGAGTTCTCGTCCGAAACCCTGATACTCCGAAAGAGATTGTCCAGTTTGTACACGAAGTGCGTCCAGTTTTTGCCGTGACCCTCTCTACTCTTTCGCACATGCTATGCGGGTGAAATGATGATACCATGCCAAGTTTCAACATTTTCACAGTTCATTTTGTAGTGATTTTCAATTTCACGGTCATTTAGCTCTCTAAACAATTAGGTAAATGACTGAAAAACAACAAATGATGTCAGAACATGTTGGAAATTGATGACGTCGCTTTGAATGCTGCATACTGAACACAAAAGAAGTCCGGAGTTCAAATAAGTTTAAAAAACATTGAAGTGCCCGTGTAACAGATGAGTTCTCGTCCGAAACCCTGATACTCCGAAAGAGATTGTCCAGTTTGTACACGAAGTGCGTCCAGTTTTTGCCGTGACCCTCTCTACTCTTTCGCACATGCTATGCGGGTGAAATGATGATACCATGCCAAGTTTCAACATTTTCACAGTTCATTTTGTAGTGATTTTCAATTTCACGGTCATTTAGCTCTCTAAACAATTAGGTAAATGACTGAAAAACAACAAATGATGTCAGAACATGTTGGAAATTGATGACGTCGCTTTGAATGCTGCATACTGAACACAAAAGAAGTCCGGAGTTCAAATAAGTTTAAAAAACATTGAAGTGCCCGTGTAACAGATGAGTTCTCGTCCGAAACCCTGATACTCCGAAAGAGATTGTCCAGTTTGTACACGAAGTGCGTCCAGTTTTTGCCGTGACCCTCTCTACTCTTTCGCACATGCTATGCGGGTGAAATGATGATACCATGCCAAGTTTCAACATTTTCACAGTTCATTTTGTAGTGATTTTCAATTTCACGGTCATTTAGCTCTCTAAACAATTAGGTAAATGACTGAAAAACAACAAATGATGTCAGAACATGTTGGAAATTGATGACGTCGCTTTGAATGCTGCATACTGAACACAAAAGAAGTCCGGAGTTCAAATAAGTTTAAAAAACATTGAAGTGCCCGTGTAACAGATGAGTTCTCGTCCGAAACCCTGATACTCCGAAAGAGATTGTCCAGTTTGTACACGAAGTGCGTCCAGTTTTTGCCGTGACCCTCTCTACTCTTTCGCACATGCTATGCGGGTGAAATGATGATACCATGCCAAGTTTCAACATTTTCACAGTTCATTTTGTAGTGATTTTCAATTTCACGGTCATTTAGCTCTCTAAACAATTAGGTAAATGACTGAAAAACAACAAATGATGTCAGAACATGTTGGAAATTGATGACGTCGCTTTGAATGCTGCATACTGAACACAAAAGAAGTCCGGAGTTCAAATAAATTTAAATAACATTGAAGTGCCCGTGTAACAGATGAGTTCTCGTCCGAAACCCTGATACTCCGAAAGAGATTGTCCAGTTTGTACACGAAGTGCGTCCAGTTTTTGCCGTGACCCTCTCTACTCTTTCGCACATGCTATGCGGGTGAAATGATGATACCATGCCAAGTTTCAACATTTTCATAGTTCATTTTGTAGTGATTTTTAATTTCACGGTCATTTAGCTCTCTAAACAATTCGGTAAATGATTGAAAAACAAGAAATGATGTCAGAACATGTTGGAAATTGATGATGTCGCTTTAATGCTGCATACTAAACACAAAAGAGGTCCAGAGTTCAAATATGTTGAAATAACATTAAAGTGCACATGTAACAGATGAGTTCTCGTCCGAAACCCTGATACTCCAAAAGAGATTGTCCAGTTTGTACACGAAGTGTGTCCAGTTTTTGCCGTGACCCTCTCTACTCTTTCGCACATGCTATGCGGGTGAAATGATGATACCATGCCAAGTTTCAACATTTTAACAGTTCATTTTGTAGTGATTTTCAATTTCACGGTCATTTAGCTCGCTAAACAATTAGGCAAATGATTGAAAAACAAGAAATGATGTCAGAACATGTTGGAAATTAATGACGTTGTTTTGAATGCTGAATATTTAACACAAAAGAAGTCCGGAGTTCAAATAAGTTTAAAAAACATTGAAGTGCCCGTGTAACAGATGAGTTCTCTTCCAAAACCCTGATACTCTGAAAGAGATTGTCCAATTTATAGACGAAGTGCGTCCAGTTTTTGCCGTGACCCACTCTACTCTTTCGCACATGCAATGCAGGTGAAATGATGATACCATGCCAAGTTTCAAAATTTTCACAGTTCATTTTGTAGTGATTTTCAATTTCACGGTCATTTAGCTCCCTAAACAATTAGGTAAATGACTGAAAAACAACAGGTGATGTCAAAACATGTTGAAAATTGATGACGTCGCTTTGAATGCTGCATACTGAACACAAAAGAAGTCTGGAGATTAAATAAGTTTAAAAAACATTGAAGTGCCCGTGTAATAGATGAGTTCTTGTCCGAAACCCTGATACTCCGAAAGAGATTGTCCAGTTTGTACACGAAGTGCGTCCAGTTTTTGCAGTGGCCCTCTCTATGCTATGCGGGTGAAATGATGATACCATGCCAAGTTTCAACATTTTCACAGTTCATTTTGTAGTGATTTTCAATTTCATGGTCATTTAGCTCTCTAAACAATTAGGTAAATGACTGAAAAACAACAAATGATGTCAGAACATGTTGGAAATTGATGACGTCGCTTTGAATGCTGCATACTGAACACAAAAGAAGTCCGGAGTTCAAATAAGTTTAAAAACATTGAAGTGCCCGTGTAACAGATGAGTTCTCGTCCGAAACCCTGATACTCCGAAAGAGATTGTCCAGTTTGTACACGAAGTGCGTCCAGTTTTTGCCGTGACCCTCTCTACTCTTTCGCACATGCTATGCGGGTGAAATGATGATACCATGCCAAGTTTCAACATTTTCACAGTTCATTTTGTAGTGATTTTCAATTTCACGGTCATTTAGCTCTCTAAACAATTACGTAAATGACTGAAAAACAACAAATGATGTCAGAACATGTTGGAAATTGATGACGTCGCTTTGAATGCTGCATACTGAACACAAAAGAAGTCCGGAGTTTAAATAAGTTTAAAAAACATTGAAGTGCCCGTGTAACAGATGAGTTCTCGTCCGAAACCCTGATACTCCGAAAGAGATTGTCCAGTTTGTACATGAAGTGCATCCAATTTTTGCCATGACCCTCTCTACTCTTTCACACATGCTATGTGGGTGAAATGATGATACCGTGCCAAGTTTCAACATTTTCACAGTTCATTTTGTAGTGATTTTCAATTTCACGGTCATTTAGCTCTCTAAACAATTAGGTAAATGACTAAAAAACAACAGGTGATGTCAAAACATGTTGAAAATTGATGACGTCGCTTTGAATGCTGCATACTGAACACAAAAGAAGTCTGGAGTTTAAATAAGTTTAAAAAACATTGAAGTGCCCGTGTAACAGATGAGTTCTTGTCCGAAACCCTGATACTCCGAAAGAGATTGTCCAGTTTGTACACGAAGTGCGTCCAGTTTTTGCTGTGACCCTCTCTATGCTATGCGGATGAAATGATGATACCATGCCAAGTTTCAACATTTTCACAGTTCATTTTGTAGTGATTTTCAATTTCATGGTCATTTAGCTCTCTAAACAATTAGGTAAATGACTGAAAAACAACAAATGATGTCAGAACATGTTGGAAATTGATGACGTCGCTTTGAATGCTGCATACTGAACACAAAAGAAGTCCGGAGTTCAAATAAGTTTAAAAAACATTGAAGTGCCCATGTAACAGATGAGTTCTCGTCCGAAACCCTGATACTCCGAAAGAGATTGTCCAGTTTGTACATGAAGTGCGTCCAGTTTTTGCCGTGACCCTCTCTACTCTTTAGCACGTGCTATGCGGGTGAAATGATGATACCATGCCAAGTTTCAACATTTTCACAGTTCATTTTGTAGTGATTTTCAATTTCACGGTCATTTAGCTCTCTAAACAATTAGGTAAATGACTGAAAAACAACAAATGATGTCAGAACATGTTGGAAATTGATGACGTCGCTTTGAATGCTGCATACTGAACACAAAAGAAGTCCGGAGTTCAAATAAGTTTAAAAAACATTGAAGTGCCCGTGTAACAGATGAGTTCTCGTCCGAAACCCTGATACTCCGAAAGAGATTGTCCAGTTTGTACATGAAGTGCATCCAGTTTTTGCCATGACCCTCTCTACTCTTTCACACATGCTATGTGGGTGAAATGATGATACCGTGCCAAGTTTCAACATTTTCACAGTTCATTTTGTAGTGATTTTCAATTTCACGGTCATTTAGCTCTCTAAACAATAGGGTAAATGATTGAAAACAACAAATGATGGCAGAACATGTTGGAAATTGATGACGTCGCTTTGAATGCTGCATACTGAACAGAAAAGAAGTCCGGAGTTCAAATAAGTTTAAATAGCATTGAAGTGCCCGTGTAACAGATGAGTTCTCGTCCGAAACCCTGATACTCCGAAAGAGATTCTCCAGTTTGTACACGAAGTGCGTCCAGTTTTTGCCGTGACCCTCTCTACTCTTTCGCACATGCTATGCGGGTGAAATGATGATACCATGCCAAGTTCCAACATTTTCACAGATCATTTTGTAGTGATTTTTAATTTCATGGTAATTTAGCTCTCTAAACAATTAGGTAAATGACTGAAAAAACAACAAATGATGTCAGAAAATGTTGGAAATTGATGACGTCGCTTTGAATGCTGCATACTGAACACAAAAGAAGTCCGGAGTTCAAATAAGTTTAAAAAACATTGAAGTGCCCGTGTAACAGATGAGTTCTCGTCCGAAACTCTGATACTCCGAAAGAGATTGTCCAGTTTGTACATGAAGTGCATCCAGTGTTTGCTGTGACCCTCTCTACTCTTTCGCACATGCTATGCGGGTAAAATGATGATACCATGCTAAATTTCAACATTTTCACAGTTCATTTTGTAGTGATTTTCAATGTCACGGTCATGTAGCTTTTAAGCAATTCGGTAAATGACTGAAAAACAGCAAATGATGTCAAAACATGTTGGAAATTGATGACGTCGCTTTGAATGCTGCATACTGAACACAAGAAGTCCGGAGTTCAAATAAGTTATTAAAATAAAAAAGAGGTGCAATGCTGGTTAATTTGCTTCAAGCCTTTCGGAATAGTGTATACTGCAATGCACATAGCTCAGTGCAATCTATGCTATTCCGAAAGGCTTGAAGCTAATCAACGTGCAGGTGAGCATTGCGCCTCTTCGTCATTGTCTCTGCACTCACAGCTTGTAAACCGCTCATACTGCCTCTCTCTTGGCGAGGTGGGACTAAAAATTAGCTTACTAGGAAACTCTAGTACCGGTTCATGCCATGAACTGGTACTAAAGGTCTTCGTGGGGGTCGTAGCCTAACCACAGCCGCACTGGCCTCATTACTACCGGTTCGTGGCATGAACCGGTACTAAAGGTTGCCCACGAACCAGTAGTAATGATGCCCGCCCGGCTAGCAGTTGGAACCGGCACTAATGGTCACATTAGTGCCAGCTCAAATTCAAACCGGCACTAATGTGCTTCACATTTGACCCTGTTTCTACTAGTGGATATGTTTGGTAAAAGCTTTATTTTGACTATAAGCATGAGGAGAATTTAGCACGGATTGAAACAAGGAAATACAATCTATTAAAGAACAATTATCATAATTAAATTCCTTGAAATCCAAAATAGTGGGTTCATTGCTATGTAAAGTTTTGACCTCTTCAATCCCACTTGTACCAAATTTTGCATCAAGATCTAAAAACTCCAAATTATTGGGACGTCTTCTAAATAAAGTTGACTCATCTCTAGTCCCATCATTATCAAGATTCATATTGGAAAACAAAGATTTAAAAGGAGACACATCAATCACTTTTAGATCTTCATCTTTATTCTCATAAAAACTAGAAGAACACGCTTTTACAAAGCAATATTTCTTAGCACGCATCCTAGCGGTTCTTTCTTATCATTAATCAATAGCTTTGAGAGACTCATTGATACCATGGTTAGGTGGAATAGATCTAAGTTTCAAAGAATCAACATCAAGTGAAATTCTATCCACGTTCCTAGCCAATTCATCAACCTTAAGCAATTTTTCTTCAAGCAAAGCATTGGAATTCTTTTATGAATTCATAAACTCTTTAACACTAGTCTCAAAATCAGAGGGAAACTTATTAAAATTTCTAGAAGAATTGTCGTAGGAATTACCATAATTATTAGACGAATTACTAGGAAATGGCCTAGGATTAAAGTTTCCTCTATACGCGTTGTTACCAAAATTGTTCCTACCAACAATATTCACATCCATAGAATCATTATTATTCTCAATCAAAGTAGACAAAGGCATATCATTTGGATCAATAGAAACACTCTTATTAGCAAACAACTTCATAAGTTCATCCATCTTTCCACTCAAAACATTGATCTCTTCTATTGCATGAACCTTTTTACTAGTAGATCTTTCGGTGTGCCATTGAGAATAATAAACCATAATGTTGTCTAGGAGTTTAGTAGCTTCTCCTAAAGTGATTTCCATAAAGGTGCCTCCCGCGGCCGAATCTAAAAGATTTCTAGAAGCAAAGTTTAATCCGACATAAAACTTTTGTATAATCATCCATAAATTCAATCCATGAGTAGGACAATTATGTATCATCAATTTCATTCTCTCCCAAGCTTGTGCGACATGTTCATGATCAAGTAGCTTAAAATTCATAATATCATTTCTAATAGAGATGATCTTAGCGGGAGGAAAATACTTAGAGATAAAAGCATCTTTGCACTTATTCCAAGAATGAATACTATTTTTAGGCAAAGATGAAAACCAAGTTTTAGCACGATCTCTAAGTGAAAATGGAAATAGCTTCAATTTAATGATATCATTATCCACATCTTTCTTCTTTTGCATATCACCCAAATCAACAAAGTTGTTTAGATGGATAGCGGCATCTTCACTAGGAAGGCCAGAGAATTGATCTTTCATAACAAGATTCAGCAAAGTAGCATTAATTTCACAAGATTCAGCATCGGTAAGAGGAGCAATCGGAGTGCTAAGGAAATCATTGTTGTTGGTATTGGAAAAGTCACACAATTTAGTATTGTCTTGAGCCATCGTAACAAACAAGCAATCCAACACACAAGCACACAAGAAGCAAGCGAAAAAGAGGCGAACGGAAAAGAGGGCGAATAAAATGGCAAGGGTGAAGTGGGGGAGAGGAAAACGAGAGGCAAATGGCAAATAATGTAATGCGAGGGATAAGAGTTTGTGATGGGTAGTTGGTATGTCTTGACTTGTGCGTAGACTCCCCGGCAACGGCGCCAGAAATCCTTCTTGCTACATCTTGAGCACTGCGTTGGTTTTCCCTTCAAGAGGAAAGGGTGATGCAGCAAAGTAGCGTAAGTATTTCCCTCAGTTTTTGAGAACCAATGTATCAATTCAGTAGGAGGACACACGCAAGTCCCTCATACCTACACAAACAAATAATAACCTTGCAACCAACACGATAAAGGGGTTGTCAATCCCTTCACAACCACTTGCAAAAGTGAGATCTGATAGAGATAATAAGATAAATATTTTTGTGGTATAGATTGAAAAGTAAAAATTGCAAAATAAATAGTGATAGAAATTGGCAAGTTGATGAAAGATTAATATGATGGAAAATAGACCCGGGGGCCATTGGTTTCACTAGTGGCTTCTCTCAAGAGCATAAATATTACAGTGGGTGAACGAATTACTGTCGAGCAATTCATAGAATTGAGCATAGTTATGAGAATATCTAGGCATGATCATGTATATAGGAATCACGTCCGTGACAAGTAGACCGACTCCTGCCTACATCTACCACTATTACTCCACACATCGACCGCTATCCAGCATGCATCTAGAGTATTAAGTTCATAAGAACAGAGTAACACATTAGGCAAGATGACATGATGTAGAGGGATAAACTCAAGAAATATGATATAAACCCCATCTTTTTATCCTTGATGGCAACAATACAATACATGTCATTTCCCCTACTGTCACTGGGATCGAGAAACACAAGATTGAACCCAAAGCTAAGCACTTCTCACATTGCAAGAAAGATCAATCTAGTAGGCCAAACCAAACTGATAATTCGAAGAGACTTGCAAAGATAACCAATCATACATAAAATAATCTAGAGGAGATTCAAATATTGTTCATAGATAATCTTGATCATAAACCCACAATTCATTGGATCTCAACAAACACACCGCAAAAAGAGATACATCAAATAGATCTCCAAGAGGATCGGGGCAAACTTTGTGTCGTGGTTCTGTGTCTAACAGTAGAATGGGGGGTAGGAGTGTAGATGCAAGATCCTAGGATTCAGAGTAGTTGTACACGCAAGTTTTACGAGTTTAGGCCCTTCTCGGAGGAAGTAACAGCCCTACATCTCGGAGCCCGGAGGCGGTCGATTGGATTATATGCGTGTGAGTTACAGGGGGTGCAAACCCTTGTGCCTGTGGAGGGGGTGGCTTATATACAGTGCGCCAAGACCCCAGCCAGCCTACGACACAGAAGGTTTAAGGTACATTGAAGATTGAACGTTACTGGTAACACCCACATTAAAGTGTTGTGAATGCCAATTAAGCCTGTGAGTAAATGCTCGACCGTTGCATATGTAGAGTGGCTTTAGCTCTTCTGCCTGTCGAGTGACTTCTGCAACAGTCGAGTGACATCGATTCTTCCGAGTGGAACGTTTCCGGTCGAGTGAATGACAATACTCTTTGGATGATCCTGGCTTTAGGGTGCTGTCCTAGGGTAGGATGTCTAGGTCAGGTCTATGACCCTACCCTTGGTACGTAGCTTCATCATTAGCCCCCGAATGGTTCAGGGTTCGAGTGGAGAATAAGTTGATGATCCTTCCGACTCAGCTTTTGTGCTTTGAGAGTGTCTCGTCCAGAGGTCGAATGAACCTTCATGATGGCTTCAACTGCATGTTCAGTCGCCTTGATCCATTCTTGGTTTTGTCGAGTGAACTTTTGTTGTTCAGTTTCGAGTGTTGATATGGAAAAAAAATCTTCCGTATGAAGGGTTGTTCCGCCGCCTGCGGATTTCTCAGGATTCGAATTTTGGGAAGCGTGCTGGCGGGGGAGGCCATAGTAATCGGGACGGATTAGGCAGGCTGCCTCGATCTCTGTGCCACTTTTTTGCCACGTAACACGTGCGCGACTGTTGCGGGATTTGATAAGATCGTCTGAGCCTACAAGCCAGTCACTCGGAAGCAACCTTATATAAGACACCGGACCGGGGCCTTTGGACAGTGCACCCCCATTCTTCTTCCTCCACCTCAGATTCCTCAGCTGCGCCTCCTTCTGCTCTCGGTGTCGCCGCCCCGCTCGAACTCGATTCGCTGCTATGGGGAAGGAGAAGATGGTGGCGTTGGAGCATGCGAAGAAGGAGACGGCGAAGGCGAAAGGGAAGAAGACCAGCCGGGGCGGATCTTCATCGAGGTCCCGCCTACCGCCTGGCTGGATCCACGGTGACTGGATCCGTTCAACAATCAGTCAAGATGACATTGATGACCTGGTGGAGGGGGGACTGATCCCCCATGAGTCGGCGCGGCTCCCGGGGAACGAGACTGAGCCACAACCGCAGGAGGGTGAGTGTGTCCTCCTTGCCACTCATGTCGACCGCGGGTTTTCTTTGCCTCCCCACCCTTTCTTTCACGGTTTCTTGAACTTCTTCGAGGCTCAACTCCACCACTTTTCTCCAAACACCATCATGTACCTCGCTGCTTACGTGTCTATGTGCGAGAATTTCTTGGGTTACCGACCACACTGGGGTCTCTTCAAGCACATATTCACATGTCGCTCCTAGACGGTCAAGAAGGCCAACCCGAGTGACGAGAGGATGCACGTGATATAGATGTGCGGGGGTCTTGGAATCCAAATGAGGAACAAGAGCACATTCCCAGCTATGATCCTACCCGACACGGTCCGGGGCTGGTAGTCGACCTGGTTTTACAGAAAGGACCAGCCGACCCCGGGTCAGTCGACTGGACTTCCCCCCTTTTCCATGGCTCGAGTGGAGAAGCCCTCCTCCTTGCACTACATAAAAAGACACATCCGTGACATTTTGGGCCGAACAAATTTTTTTCTGCATACATATGACACTTCTGTCATAGATGTGGTGGGCTCCTACTTCTATGACAAAAAATCATGACAGAAAATGGGCTTTTCGTCCTGGGCGGGCCGGAGACGCAGCTGCATGACATTCTTTGGGCCGTCCATGACGGAAAAAACCATGGTAGAAGCGAGGGGGAGGAAAATTTCGGGGAGTTCCCGGTTATGGTGGGAGGTCGGGGGCCGAGCGATGCGCGTTTCTCTCGTACACGTACGTGCGTCTGTGCGAGGCGTTGGGCTCTAACTGAACCCGAGCGATTGCACTGCAGGCTACGCGTTACAGAACCCGAGCGATCGATCGATGGCTGTTAACTGAAGCCGATCGATGGGATGAACAGTGAGTGTTGCGGGGGGGATTTGGATGAATAGTGAGCGGCAGCGTTGCCTCTGGATGAACAGGACCCCGTGGTGTGGTGGAGGGCTGGATGAACAGTAGACGGTGGAGGGGTGCCCGTGGAGGGGTTGATGAACAGGACCCCGTGGTGTGGAGGGCTGGATGAATAGTAGATGGTGGAGGGGTCGTTGAACAGGACCACGTGGTGTGGAGGGCTGGATGAACAGTAGACGGTGGAGGAGTGCCCGTGGAGGGGTGGTTGAACAGGACCCCGTGGTGTGGAGGGCTGGATGAACAGTAGATGGTGGAGGGGTGGTTGAACAGTAGCCGGTGGAGTAGCGCGCAGTGGAGGCTGGATGAACAGGAGCCCGTGGAGGCTTGATGAACAGGAGCCCATGGAGGCTGGAGGAGGTTGACGCTGGAGATGAACAGTATCCCGTGGAGTCCCGTTTTGCGGTACGCCACACCCCCTCCCGATGAACAGGACTCCCGTTTCGATCGTAGCGCTCCAACACAAGTCCGTTTCATCTGTTTTGCGGTACGCCACACCCCTTCCAATCAATAGGACCCCCATTTCGACCGTAGGAGGTCCGTTTCCTCTGTTTTGTGGTACGCCAGACCCCTCCCGATGAACAGGATCCCGTTTCGAATGTGGCCGGTCGAACACAAGGTCGTTTCCTCCATTCTGCGGTACACCAGGCCTCGTTTCCATCGCCTGTTCCATCCAAGCCCTCTCGATGAACACGACGCATTTTGTTGCCTCCCCATGAAGACGACGCATTCCGTTGCCTCCCCATGAACACGACGACGACGTTGTTTCTCCGTTCCGGCCCAGCCATGTACAAGAGCCCAGGCCGTATGTATGCGCGAGTAGGCGTTCGAGACCCCGCCCGTATGTACACATACGTGGCCGTATTTTCTTTATTGCACCCTGGCCGCTGTACGTACGTGTAAATGCTACGTGCGCGCCTCTACTACGAAACGTGCGCGCCTCTACTATGACACGTGCGCGCCTCTACATCGACCAGTATGTACATACACGTTCGCGACCAGAATGACAACGCTACGTACGCTTCGACCAGGTGGGTCCCGACTGTCAGGCACTTCCTTGCCTGCAAAGATGTAGCTGGTGGGTCCCAGCAGTCTGGGGGCGAATCGTTTTTTTTGCCTGGACGCACTTCCTTGCGTGCGAAGATGTAGCTGGTGGGTCCCAGCAGTCAGGGGAAACGTTTTTTTCACGAAATCTGGTGGCCCGTCCGGTGGGTCCCGCTGTCAAGTGGAGGAATAATTATTTTGCACGTAATAAGGAGGCACTTCCTTGCTACGGTCGTGGACCCAGCTGTCAGCCTCTCCACATATAGTCCACGTCCGATGGAAGCCGTTCCTTGACCACGTTGACCATGCCGCGCCGAGAGCACCAGGGCGGTGGACAACAGCGAGGCCTAGGAAGGGGAAGACATGGAGCCGGGGAAGACGCGGTAGTGGATGCCCTCGCGTAGAGGAGTACGAGGGTTCACTGGTTCGCTTCGGTGTGAGGCTGCCGTCGCCGCAGAATAACATGGGGTGTGGGTGAGTAGAGGGATGGCCTGGCCAGCGGTGGGAGTAGTAGGGGCGGTGAGGCCTCCGCCGCATCGCAACCAGCCACGGGAGGCAGGAGCACGAGGCACGATCGGCGATGGTTTGGGCGGCTGGAGCAAGAAGACCAGAGGTTGAAGAAGCACTACGGCCGTTGGATGGACATCGTACGGTCACTGGAGCTAGAATTGTGCATATTGACTAAGTTGACAAAGCCCTCCGTCCCCGTCAACTTAGTAGGCCCACAAGTCAGCCTGCCACTATACTGTGTCCCAGCTAACAGGGGTAGTATTCATTTTTGTGCGTAATAAGGAGGCACTTCCTTGCGTGCGAAGATATAGCTGGTGGGTCCGAGCTGTCAACGGCGCTAACGTTTTTTTCATGAAATACAGAGGTCCTTTCGGTGGGTCCCTGATGTTAGGTGGAGGAATCATTATTTTGTGCGTAATAAGGAGGCATTTCCTAGCATGTGGCCGTGGACCCGGCTGTCGGCCTCTCCACGTAAAGTCCACTTCAGATGCATGTCGGTCGTTGACCATGTTGACCAGGGCGCGCCGAGAGCACCAGGGCGGTGGACGACAACGAGGCCTAGGAAGGGAATGACACGGAGGCAGGGAAGACTCGGCAGTTGTTTCCCACACGGAGGGGAGTACGGTTATACGAGGGTTTACTGGATTGTCTGTCGTCGCCGGAGAATTACAGCAGGTGTGGGTTAGTAGAGGGATGACTTGGCCGGCGATGGGAGTACGGTGGGGCGGTGAGGCCTGCGCGGTAGCAGAGCTGGCCGCGGGGAGGAGGGAGCAGGCAGTCCCGCCGACGCCTGTTTGAGCGGCTGGAGCAGGAAGAGCAGAGATTGAAGAAGCACGACGGCCGTTGGATGGCCATCCAACAGTCACTGCTTGTGCGTCAACCTTTTTTTAGGAAAGCCTCAAATCTGTGGAAAACATCATACATCCCATTTGCTAATTCTTAAGGTTTTTTTGGAACCCATATTATTTTTGTTAGCATTACAGCCCATATTGTGGCCACGGTTAAAAAATTATACGAAATTTTGCATATTTCGGTGCGGTCCGAACTATTTTTAATCCCGAAATTTTGACTCACATTCAAACTGATTTTAAAAATAAATGTATATCAATATAAAATCCAACAAATTCTCCATGCATAAAATTAATGTAATTTAAAATCTCGAAATGAAAAAAAGATATTTGAAACTAATTGCCGGTTTGATGTGTTTTAAAAATGTACAACCCATTTCTCCTTACTGATGGGCCATTTTCTCGGCCAGCCGAATGAAGCTCTCCTCGTCTTGAAAGATTTGCAGCCCAACAGGCCTGACAAAGCGACTTACTTGGAAAATCACAAAAAAAACTGGGCTGTGGCCGTGGACCCAGCTGTCAGTCCATTTGTTTTTTAGTTCATTTGGTGGGCTGGGTGAAACAATGATGTAGCATCTATGCAGCCCATTTAAATCCCATTTGCATTTTTCTCGAAAGCCGCGAACTTGCTGGGCTGGGTGAAAATATCATGTTGGGCTAGACGGAGAAATGTTATAAAAACATAAACACATGATTGCACGTCAGTAAAATCTTTGCAAGCTTATGTACGCAATCACTAGGAGTTAACTTGCCAAGTTATATATAAACAATTATTATTATTATTTTGTAAGAACTTTCAACTTATGAAATAAAATATCATTTTAATTTGATGAGCTAATAGTACGTGGGGTATTATTAATTTTTAGGCTAGACGTGGTACAGTTGAGTTGGTTCTAGGGGAAAGTACTGGGAGAAAACTCAGTTTACATCGAAAAAGAAAGTGGGAGAAAATTCAGAGACCTGCTGGGTCCACCTAAGGAGGGGAATATGTTGGGAGGAAGGAGATTCAAAGCACGGCAGCCGAGTGAACTAGTTTTTTTATGGACAAGTGAACTAGTTTACATACATAAGAAAATAGCCACTAAAAAAGCAATCAGGTTAATGGGTTCTTAAAAGAAATATTTCGGACAAAACAGATAATTACGACACATAGGCTAATGCATGAAACACTCAGATGATAAAGGTGCTTATAAACAAATAAAGTACAAGATCTAGACCTTCCTAGCACACTTGACCATGACGATGCGGCTGTCAGTGTACTCGTCGGTTACGGGAAGCAGACACGCCCTCATGTCCAAGATCTGCTTGTACATGTCGTAGCATGCGTATGCATCCTTGGCCGCGTAGGTTATGTAGGCTAGATTCAGAGGTACCTCCCACATGTTCAGGTCGTCTTCTTTCATGTTGACGTATCAGGGGTCGATGATGGTCTTAGCGAGGTCAACCACGGAGTCCTTCTCCTGCCCGTTGCTGATGATCTTGTATTGCTTCTAGATGTTGACAAGCATGTTGCACCAGATGGCCGAATCGTCGCCTTCTTCCTTCTCTGCACCGTAGCGAAGGTAAAGTCGGCGCTGCCGATGAAACGGGCGAATGCTCCAGAACCTGGTGCAGCCATAGGACTGAGGCGAGGCAGAGCTTCACCGAGTCTGTATCGTTGGTGTACATCACATTCAACTTGGTGCAGCCATAGGATTGAACGGCGAACTCAAAGGGGAACTCCTTACTGAAGTCCATATCCAACAGGCTCACCCCTCGGATCACCATTGGAGTCTCTTCGAGTGAATGAGTGTGTAGGCGGCGGCAGCAGTTCGTTTTCCAGCTCTTGGGGAACTGGATTGAACAGTAAGCTGAGTGTGTACATGCGACAACAGTTACTACCCCTCCCTCGTCCGCTGCACGCCCGGCAGAAGATGCACCCTCGACCACACGTCGGTTCACGAGCGGGTCTGTATTGGTACTGTAATAACAGGAGTTACTGGTCACTATACTTAAATTTAATTACCTTTAATAGAAATTTATACTTAAAACAAGCAATGCATTCGCTCGTTCTATCAGTGCCACAGGATCAACATGCACAACAATTAGAATTATTATTCTCAGGACGCACACGATCAGCACATTTGTCGCACTTTCACAAAGATAATACTACCAAGTTTGAACTATTTGTTATGGTTGTTGTCCTCTGCATCATCATGCCATGTTTCCCAGCTTGCAAGATTCAGAACCAACAAATAAGATCCAAATAATAAGTACAACAAAGATGCCTACACATCTCATTGATTCCCAGCTTGCAAGATTCAGAACCAACAAATAAGATCCAAATAATAAGTACAACAAAGATGCCTACACATCTCATTGATTCCCAACTTGCAAGATTCAGAACCACCAAATAAGATTCAAATAATAAGTACAACAAAGATGCCTACACATCTCACTGACTCCCAGCTTGCAAGATTCAGAACCAACCCATTAGAGCCTTTTGATAAAGTGAATATCGGGATTAAATCCATCTTGGCTAGCCATGTCATACAATCGAAGAACTTGGCGAATGCTCTTGACCATCACAACATCTGTAGTTGAGTATTCATGTTTGCACAACATGTTTGCACAGCACAAACAAGAAGACATGAGAGCATGATTTCGCTTTAATAGCAGCCTCCTTGAACTCAACCTCCAGCTCTACTTGGATGAGGTCTGCCTGGAGTTCCATGATTCAATTCATGCCCCTTTTTCTGCAGTTCACCTGAAATGAAGCAAAGATTGCATCATTCAACTAGCAAGAAGTACGTGCTCTTGTGAGCTGGCAGGTTCTTCTTTAGTAGTTGCACTAAAATTGAGGAACATTAAGGTTGGCTGTCTGGCTCATGTAAGGTGCAACTATAATTTTCTTATCCTTTTGTGCAGTTCCACTAAAATAAAGTGCCATTGTGGTGACAGTGACGGCTCGATCTTGCAAAGGCTAATAAAATGTTGCACGAGATTACCAGCAGAACTTGACGGAGATTTTGGAAACTCCAATCACCATTTTGTGCATTTCCACCAAAATTGAGAGATGTTGCCCATGTGACATTTTAGTTGAACTGCACAAGACACTCATTCCAAAAAATGTGTTTTGTGCAGTTCACCAAAAGGTCACAATAGCAACAAGGTGAAATGGATATCCCTATCTGTATAAAAAGATAGAAAGTAAATAGTTGCTGGTCAATAAGAATATACGAAACATATACAAAATGAAAAGAAGCATCTTAATTATGTTCATGGAAATCACGCAAGGACAGTAGAAATTTCAAAACGTGAGCAACGCTTCATGTTACCAGAAGCATTACGATCAACAATGAGATTCCTCAAATATGGGATTACTATAATGGTGGCATTGCTTGTTTACCAGACACAGTAAATCAACAGCAGCTAAAGAGTTGGTTTAAGGGCATGGGATCGTGGGTACACTAGGACACTCAGCAGCGTAAAGGAGCAACTTACTTATCATACAGGGAAAATAGCAGGTGTGCCATTTATAACATAGTTTAATTGCATGTTATCACTCGAGGCATTACATTAACAATAACACTGGTTAGACATGTCCCTAAGGTAACAGTGTGATTGCTTCATTTTACATGCGCCCTTACATTAACAACAGCAAAAGGTTGGTATAAGGACATGCGACAGTGGACGCATCAGCACAATGTACCTATAAGGAGGCATGAAGTGGTGATGCCGAGTTTGTTCATGCTATGTGAGGGCAGCAAACCTAATCCTGGAGACCTTGTACTATGTGAGGGCAGTAAATCTAATCCTGGAGACCTTTTACTATGTGAGGGCAGCAAATCTCATCTGGGAGACCTTTTACTATGTGCGGGCAGCAAATCTAATCCTGGAGACCTTTTACTATGTGAGGGCAGCAAATCTAATCCTGAGACCTTTTACTACGTGAGGGCAGCAAATCTAATCCTGGAGACCTTTTACTATGTGATGGCAGCAAATCTAATCCTGGACATACTCTGTTGACTTATCCACCAGCCACCACTTTCTATCCTTTTTTCAACCAATAATAGATCTGTTCATTATCCAGTTTGTACTCACTAGTAGAAAACAAGGCTTTGGTCCAGGCCGGGTCAGCCCATTAGTCCCGGTTCAGTCCAGAACGGGGACCAATGTGGGCATTGGTCCCGGTTCGTGAGCCCAGGGGGCCGGCCGGGCCACGTGGGCCATTGGTCCCGGTTCATCTGGACCTTTTGGTCCTGGTTGGTGGGATGAATCGGGACCAATGGGCCTCGCTCCTGGCCCACCACCATTGGTCCCGGTTGGTGGCTTGAACCGGGACCAAAGGCTCCCCTTTAGTCACGGTTCATGTCACCAACCGGGACCAATGAGGTGCCTATATATACCCCTCGCTCACGAGCAGAGCACCCCAGTGCTCTGTTTTTCTCTGGCCAAGGGGGAGCGGGCTTGGTGGTGCTCTAGCTCACCTCCTATGCACACAAGGTGTTCGATGGAATGCCCGAGCCACACTACTTAAGCTTTCTCCTCTCCAAGCTCGACCTCCAAGCTCCATTTTCCATAATATTTGTCTAGGTTTAGCGGTCCGTCACGCCCGTCCCTGTCTTCACCGCCGTTGATCACCCGCGCCGAGCTCATCGCCGGCACCACCATGGTGAGCCTCTTGTTCTGATCTTCTTTCTGAAAGGAAAAATATTCTTACTTGTATGTTTACATAGATACTTGTATTATTTTCATACTTTTATTATTGCATCTTATATAGTGCGATGGTTTTGGTATCCGCCCTCGTCGGCCCTCGTCATGTCTATGATTCGGATGTGGTATATATATTATCTTTATAACTATTGGTTCATTTATTGTTTATGAAAATTATGCCGACCAACGTGACATAGATTTTATTTATGTAGGATGTATGTGAATCGGAAATGCCAACTGACCCTATTGTCGAGAGGTTAAATTTAGTTGAAGAAGAAAACAATTTGTTGAAGGAAAAAATAAAAAAATTGAGGAGGAGAAGATGATATTGGAGTTGCATGTTGCGAATGTCGTCGATGATCACAAGATCAAGATGGATGCAATGCGCTTGAAGATTAGAAAGATTAGAAAATATGCCATTCATACCGAGGCTTGGTATCATTATGCCGTTGGATCAATTGTTACCTTGGTTGCGATTATGATCGCATTTGTTTTCGCATTGAAATGTTTTACATAGTTTCAATGTATGGTTTAATTAATTAGATGCTCTGGAGAGCTATATGTTGTTAGATGAGAACTATGTATGCACTTTGGTTTTAATGTGATGATGAACTTCTATTAATTTGGACACTTAATTATATATAATGCACGCAGATGAACCGGCAATGGATGTACGGTGACAGACACACCTGCGAGTACATTAAGGGCGTGCATGAGTTTCTTGATGCGGCTGAGGCAAACAAGCAGAATGGTTTTATGTGTTGTCCATGCACTGAATGTGGGAATACGAGGTCTTACTCTAACCGGAAAATCCTTCACTCCCACCTGCTTTACAAGGGTTTCATGCCACACTATAATGTTTGGACGAGGCACGGAGAAATAGGGGTTATGATGGAAGACGGTGAAGAAGAAGAGTACGATGACAACTATGTGCCCCCTGAATACGGTGATGCTGCAACGGGGGGAGCTGGTGAAGATCAAGAGGAACCAGACGATGTGCCCAATGATGCTGCAACGGGTGAAGCTGCTGAAGATCAAGAGGAACCAGACGATGTGCCCGATGATGATGATCTCCGCCGGGTCATTGTCGATGCAAGGACGCAATGCGAAAGTCAAAAGGAGAAGCTAAAGTTCGATCGCATGTTAGAGGATCACAAAAAAGGGTTATACCCCAATTGCGAAGATGGCAACACAAAGCTCGGTACCGTACTAGAATTGCTGCAGTGGAAGGCAGAGAATGATGTGGCTGACAAATGATTTGAGAAGCTACTGAAAACATTGAAGAAGAAGCTTCCAAAGGATAACGAATTGCCCGACAGTACATACGCAGCAAAGAAGGTCGTCTACCCTCTAGGATTGGAGGTGGAGAAGATACATGCATGCCCTAATGACTGCATCCTCTACCATGGTGCATACAAGGATCTGAACACATGCCCGGTATGCGGTGCATTGAGGTATAAGATCAGACGAGATGACCCTCGTGATGTTGACGGTGAGCCCCCCAGAAAGAGGGTTCCTGCAAAGGTGATGTGGTATGCTCCTATAATACCACGGTTGAAACGTCTATTCAGAAACGAAGAGCATGCCAAGTTGATGCGATGGCACAGTGAGAACCGAAAGAAAGATGGGAAGTTGAGAGCACCGGCTGACGGATCGCAGTGGAGAAAAATCGAGAGAAAGTACTGGGATGAGTTTGCAAAGGACCCAAGGAATGTATGGTTTCCTTTAAGCGTGGATGGCATTAATCCTTTCGGGGAGCAGAGCAGCAATCACAGCACCTGGCCCGTGACTCTATGTATGTATAACCTTCCTCCTTGGATGTGCATGAAGCGGAAGTTCATTATGATGCCAGTTCTCATCCAAGGCCCTAAGCAACCCGGCAACGACATTGATGTGTACCTAAGGCCATTAGTTGAAGAACTTTTACAGCTGTGGAATGGAAATGGTGTACGTACGTGGGATGATCACAGACAGGAGGAATTTAACCTTAAGGCGTTGCTGTTCGTGACCATCAATGATTGGCCCGCTCTCAGTAACCTTTCAGGACAGACAAACAAAGGATACCACGCATGCACGCACTGTTTAGATGACACTAAAAGTATATACTTGGACAAATGCAGGAAGAATGTGTACCTGGGCCATCGTCGATTTCTTCCGACCAACCATCAATGTCGAAAGAAAGGCAAGCATTTCAAAGGCGAGGCAGATCACCGGAAAAAGCCTGCCATGCGTACCGGTGACCACGTACTTGCTATGGTTAATGATTTACACTACGTAATCTTTGGAAAGGGTCCCGGTGGACTAGCTATTCCGAATGACGCTGAGGGACACGCACCCATGTGGAAGAAGAAATCTATATTTTGGGACCTACCCTACCGGAAAGACCTAGAGGTATGCTCTTCAATCGACGTGATGCACGTGACGAAGAACCTTTGTGTGAACCTGCTAGGCTTCTTGGGCGTGTATGGGAAAACAAAAGATACACCTGAGGCACGGGAGGACCTGCAACGTTTGCACGAAAAAGACGGCATGCCTCCGAAGCAGTATAAAGGTCCTGCCAGCTACGCTCTTACGAAATAAGAGAAAGAAATCTTCTTTGAATTCCTGCTCAGTATGAAGGTCACGACTGGCTTCTCGTCGAATATAAAGGGAATAATAAATATGCCAGAGAAAAAGTTTCAGAACCTAAAGTCTTATGACTGCCACGTGATTATGACGCAACTGCTTCCAGTTGCATTGAGGGGGCTTCTACCGGAAAACGTCCGATTAGCCATTGTGAAGCTATGTGCATTCCTCAATGCAATCTCTCAGAAGGTGATCGATCTAGAAATCGTACCAAGGCTAAGGAGTGATGTGGCGCAATGTCTTGTCAGTTTCGAGCTGGTGTTCCCACCATCCTTCTTCAATATCATGACGCACGTCCTAGTTCATCTAGTCGACGAGATTGTCATCCTGGGGCCCGTACTTCTACACAATATGTTCCCCTTTGAGAGGTTCATGGGAGTCCTAAAGAAATATGTCCGTAACCGCGCTAGGCCAGAAGGAAGCATCTCCATGGGCCATCAAACAGAGGATGTTATCGGGTTTTGTGTTGACTTCATTCCTGGCCTTAAGAAGATAGGTCTCCCTAAATCGCGGTATGAGGGGAGACTGACTGGAAAAGGCACGCTTGGAAGAGACTCAATAATATGCAGGGACGGATATTCTTGGTCTCAAGCACACTACACAGTTCTATAGAACTCTACCTTGGTGACCCCGTATGTCGATGAACACAAGAACAGTCTGCGCTCCAAACACCCGGAGCAGTGCGACGACTGGATTACATGTGAACACATCAGGACTTTCAGCAGTTGGTTGGAAACACGTCTCAGAGGTGACAACACTGTTTGTGATGAGTTGTACTTGTTGTCCAGGGGACCATCTTTGACTGTATTGACTTACAAAGGATACGAGATAAATGGGAATACATTTTACCCGATAGCCCAAGATCAAAAGAGCACCAACCAAAACAGCGGTGTCCGCTTTGATGCAGCAACCGAGAGCGGAAAGGACACATATTATGGTTACATAGTGGACATATGGGAACTTGACTACGGACCTGATTTTAAGGTCCCTTTTTTTAAGTGCAAATGGGTGAATCTGTCAGGCGGCGCGGTATAGGTAGACCCACAGTACGGAATGACAACAGTGGATCCGAAAAATCTTGGGTACACTAACGAACCGTTCGTCCTAGCCAATGATGTGGCACATGTTATCTATGTGAAGGACATGTCTACCAAACCGAGAAGAAGAAAAGATAAGGAAGCGAATACATCATACAATGAGCCAAAGCGCCACATAGTTCTTTCAGGAAAAAGGGACATCCTGGGAGTGGACGGCAAGACAGACATGTCTGAAGATTATGAAAAGTTTCATGAAATTCCTCCCTTCAATGTCAAGGCTGACCCAAGCATCCTGATAAACAATGAACATTATCCATGGTTACGGCGCAATAAGCAAATGACACAAGCGAAGAAAAAGTGAAGACTTTCTCCCGCAACTATTATGATGATATCACGCCAACTTTGTAACACACGAACATGCTACCATTGTCCGTTTTGTACATGCACATGCTATGTGGGTGAAATTATGATACCATGCCAACTTTCAACTTTTTCAGAGTTCATTTGAAATGCTTTCATGTCTTATGGTTCGACCCTCGTAATACCATGGCCATTAGTCCCTGGCCCATGCCAACTTTCAACTTTCAACTTTCTAAAACTAATGGCACTAATAGAAAGTTTATAATTTAGCTCCTCACCCCTGGCCCATGACCATTAGTCCCGGGTTGTGCCACAAACCGGGACTAAAGGGTTGGTCCTCGTTGCGGGCAGAGTTTAGTCCCACCTCGCCAACCGAAGGTGGCTCACACCGGTTTATAAGCCCTTCCCTCTTTGCCTTGTTGAGCTCCTCTCAAAGTGAAAATAGATGCCCTAATAGAGAAAAGTTTAACCTAAATTCATAGTGAATTTCTCTGAAATTCATAGAAATTTACTATGAATTTAGGTTGAATTTTCTCTATAAGCGCATCTATTCTCATTTTTTAGTAAGTTAATCACAAACTTGTGATTCAAACAATTTTCAAAGAATTCAAATTTTAACTATTCAAATTTGAAAACTAATGGCACTAACAGAAAGATTATAATTTTTCTAAAACTAATGGCACTAACAGAAAGTTTATAATTTTGCTAACCTAAAAGCAAGCAGAACTAAAAATTAAAGCAAAAAACAAAAGAAAATAAATAATGCAAAAAACAAATCAAAAAAGAGGAAAAAAACTATTTTTATAGTAAAGTAAATCACAAAATAAAATGGCACTAACAAAAAGTTTGTAATTTTTCTAAAACTAAAAGAAAAAAGAATAAAAAAATAAAGCAAAAAACAAAAGAAAATAAATAATGCAGAAAACAAAACAAAAAAACTGGAAAAAAATAGCAACAATAAGTATTTTGTTGTAAGTAGAAACAAAAGAAAATAAATAAAGCAACAAAGAAAACAAAAAAACAAAAAAAGTGTTGTCAAATTTGAAAACTAATGGCATTAACAAAATGTTTATAATTTTCCTAAAACTAAAAGCATAAAGAATTAAAAAATAAAGAAAAAAACAAAAGAAAATAAAATAAATAAAGCAACAAAAAAACAAAAAAATGCCACCTACTGGGCCCCCACGGCCCGAATACGACTAGAAACCCATCAAAGGGCCAGGATTCAGGCCCGCAGGAGGCCCAGTAGGCCCACAGGCATAGCAGTGACAATTAGACCCGTAAGCCTGCAATGGAGAGAAGCTCGAGGGGGTGCGGCAGTGGGGCTTATAAACCACTGCACACCCCTCTCAACTAGCGAGGTGGGACTAAACTTTTGACGCTGCAGCCGCACAAGGCCTTTGGTCCAGGTTGGTGGCACCAACCAGGACTAAAGGGGGGCATTGGTCACGGTTCGTGGCACCAACCGTGACCAATGCCCCCCTTTAGTCCCGGTTGGTGCTACCAACCGGGACCAAAGGCTGCCGCTTCCCGCCCTTTGGGCTGCTGAAAAGAGGCCTTCGGTCCCGGTTGGTGGCACCAACTGGGACTAAAGGGGGGCATTGGTCACGGTTGGTGCCACGAGCCGTGACCAATGCTCCGTCTATATATACAACACTTGTGAAAATTTTGGTTCAGTTCTTCAATCCCGCCCCGACGACTCCGCCAGGCTGCCCCTCTGCTCGCCTCGCCATCGCCGCCTTTATCCCTGCCCCGCCCCCGAGCGCGCCCTGCCTCGCCGTCGTCGCCAGCCGCCCGTCCGCCGCCCCCGAGCACCCCGTGCGCCGCCGAGCCCGTCCGCTGCCCCCGAGCGACCTCTGTGCCTCGCTGTCACCACTGTTGCCCCTGCCCCGCCCCCGAGCACGCCCTACCTCGCCGTCGTCGCCGGTCGCCCGTCCGCCGCCCCTGAGCACCCCCTATGCCCCCGAGCCCGTCCGCCGCCCCCGAGCGCGCCCCGCCGTCGCCCTCGCCGACCCCGAGCCCGTCCTCATCGCCGTCACCCCCGACGCCGGCCGCCCGCGTCTCCTCCCCGATCCCTCCGAGAGAGGTAGCTACCGCCCCATCCTCCCCCCTTCCTTCCTTCCCTGCTCCTTAATTTGCAAAATATTGATATGATGTAGATGTATGTATGTATGAGTTGGGGAGAAAGTTTATAATTTTTGTTCATATATACTGTAGATGTATGTATGATGAATTTTGATATTTTTTGTTCATATATAATGTAGATGTCTATGTATGTATGGAATTATATCGATGGATGTATGTATATAGAACATTCGTAGAAAATATGACGAATCCGATATGACCAATGTCCCCCTCCGGTTCACTCGGGACACTAACTCTCTCGGAGAAAAAAATGTTATCGGGGTCGAGGGTCGTCGAACATGAGAGGAAGAAGAGGATAAAAAAGAAGAGGAAGAAGAAAAAAAAGAGGAGAAGAAAGAATAGAGGAGCTTCTCCTCTATTCTTTCTTCTCCTCTTTTTTTTCTTCTTCTTCCTCTTTTTTTATCGGGAACAAGGGTCGTCGAGGGTCACCGAGCGGTAGAGGAAGAAGAGGATAAAAAAGAAGAGGAAGAAAAAAAGAGAGGGGTCGACGGTCGCCTAGGGGTCGAGGGTCGAGAGGGGGTCTAGGGTCGCCGAGAGGGGAGAGGAAGACGAGGAGAAATAAATAAGAAGAAGAAAAAAGAAGAAAAAGAAGAGGAGAAGAAGAAAGGAATAGAGGAGAAGAAGAGAAAAATAGAATATATGAAGAAAGGAATAGAGGAGAAGAAGAGAAAAATAGAATATATATATATATATATTCTATTTTCTCTTTTCTCCTCTATTCCTTTCTTCTTCTCCTCTTTTTTTCTTCTTTTTTTTCTTCGACACGTGGGGGGGGTCGAGAACGTCGGACATTCATGAGAGAGGCAAGGAAGAAGGGGAAGAAGAGGGAGAAGAAGAGGAAGTCTTCTCCTCTATTCTTTCTTCTCTTCTTTTTTCTTCTTCTTCCTATATGTATTAGTTTTTTTATTTAGGTTGTTAATTAGTAGATATTAATTTTGTTCATATATGTATGGATGCATGTGATATGTATGTATGTATCGGGTATGTCATTGTCGATATACCCCGTACCCGATAACTTCGACATGAGGGGGTCGAGAGGGGGTCTAGGGTCGCCGAGGGGTCGAGGGTCGTCGAACATGAGAGGAAGGAGAGGATCAAAAAAGAAGAGGAAGAAGAAAAAAAAGAGGAGAAGAAAGAATAGAGGAGTTCTTCTCCTCTATTCCTTCTTCTCCTCTTTTTTTTTCTTCTTCTTCCTCTTTATTTTATCGAGAACGAGGGTCGTCGAGGGTCGCCGAGCGGTAGAGGAGAAACCCTAAATAGAAATTATCGTCAGTGTGAGATACATGTACCGTCGGTGTCGGGCACTACATCCACGTCCCACAAGTGGCGCGGGCTTCGACGCCCACGTCACTTGTGGGACGTGGATGTAGTGTCCGACACCGACGGCCACATGTATCTCACACCCACAATACATGCTATTTAGGGTTTCCTCTACCGTTCGGCGACCCTAACCCTCGACGACCCTCGTTTCCGATAAAATAAAGAGGAAGAAGAAGAAAAAAAAGAAGAAAAGAAGAAGAAAAAAAAGAGGAACAAAGATTTCTTCTTCTCTTTTTTTTCTTCTTCTTCCTCTTCTTCTCTTTTTTTCTTATTCTTCCTCTTTATTTTATCGGGAACGAGGGTCGTCGAGGGTTGCCGAGCGGTAGAGGAGAAACCCTAAATAGAAAGTATCGTCGGAGTGAGATACATGTACAGTCAGTGTCGGACACTACATCCACGTCCCACAAGTGGCGCGGGCTTCAACGCCCACGTCACTTGTGGGACGTGGATGTAGTGTCCGACACTGACGGCCACATGTATCTCAAACCCACGATACTTGCTATTTAGGGTTTCCTCTACCGTTCGGCGACCCTGACCCTCGACGACCCTCGTTTCTGATAAAATAAAGAGGAAGAAGAAGCAAAAAAAGAGAAGAAGAGAAGAAGAAGAAGAAGAAAAGAGAAGAAGCTCGACGACCCTCATTTCTGATAAAATAAAGAGGAAGAAGAAGCAAAAAAAGAGAAGAAGAGAAGAAGAAGAAGAAAAAAAGAGGAGAAGAAATTCTTCTCCTCTTTTCTTCTTCTTCTTCTTCTTCTCTTCTTCTCTTTTTTTGCTTCTTCTTCCTCTTTATTTTATCAGAAACGAGGGTCGTCGAGGGTCAGGGTCGCCGAGTTGTAGAGGAAACCCTAAACAGAAAGTATCGTCGGTGTGAGATACATGTGGCCGTCGGTGTCAGACACTACATCCACATTCCACAAGTGGCGCGGGCTTCGACGCCCACGTCACTTGTGGGACGTGGATGTAGTGTCCGACACCGACGGCCACATGTATCTCACACCCTT
Organism: Triticum aestivum; assembly: GCF_018294505.1. Taxonomy (NCBI): domain Eukaryota; kingdom Viridiplantae; phylum Streptophyta; class Magnoliopsida; order Poales; family Poaceae; genus Triticum; species Triticum aestivum. The sequence goes on along the minus strand of NC_057800.1, from coordinate 133,435,488 downwards.
GATACTTGCTATTTAGGGTTTCCTCTACCGCTCGGTTACCCTCGACGACCCTCGTTCCCGATAAAAAAAAGAGGAAGAAGAAGAAAAAAGAGGAGAAGAAAGAATAGAGGAGTTCTTACTCCTATATTGTTTCTTCTCCTCTTTTTTTTTTCTTCCTCTTCTTTTTTTATCCTTGAAGCGTTCTCGAGGCCACCGTAAACCCTAGAGAAGCAGTGTCGAGGCCACCCCAAACTCTAGAGAAGCAGCGTTGAGGCCACTAATTAATATTAGTTCTACGTTTGCCACTAATATATCCATCTGTCATGTTTGAATAATAATTTCCATGTTGTCATTATTTGTAGAAACTATGGACACCGCCCGAGACGAAGTACAAGAAGAGTTGTTGGGGGGACATAATCGCACGAGGAAGTGATGCCGTCGTCTCGTTGTTTCTCAATGACACCGATGGTCTGGAAGTAGCTGGCTATGATTATGATGGCTCCGGTGACCTAATGCCGGTGCAAGAAGGAGACCGTGAGGACGACTCCGGTGACCCAATGCCGGTGCAAGAAGGAGATCGTGATGACGTCTCCAGTGACCGAACCGAGTCCGGCCAGGTATATATATTAGTTAAGCTTCTGCTGACTAGCTAATTGATGCATTCATTGTTTTGGTATGTACACATATTAATTAAGTCTTTGTTCTTTTTTCTAGCCCTCCGGATCAAGCACAACTCCGGTAAAGAGACGAGGCCCGAAGAAAAAATTGAGCTCGGATGAAAAGTTTGAGATCATAGCAATTGTGCCCGACGGCCAACCGATTGAACCCCTCCGGACAAAGAGCGCATTTGTTGCTCAGTGCGGGGTTTTGGTTAGGGACAAGATCCCGATCAGCATCCAGCAATGGTTAAAGCCAGCTACAGAAGACCCTGAGGTGTCTTATGTCAATGATATGCAGAAAAATGATCTTTGGACTGAGCTGAAGTCAAATTTCACCCTACCACCAGAGGATGATCCAGAGAATCCAGTTAAAGAGCAATTAATCAAGTCTTTTGCTCTTAAGAGGATGGCAGAACTATTCAGGAGGTGGAAGAAAGAGCTGAATAAGTTTGTCGAAAATAAAGAGACACCAGAATTCAAGGGCAGATATGAGAAGATCAGAGATCACTGGCCCGCATTTATGGCCCACAAGACATCAGAAAAGAGTAAGAAGATGTCAGCGACAAACAAGCAAAATGCTGCGAAGAAGAAGCATCACCATCGCACGGGGTCAGGTGGCTACCTCGTAGCCCGGCCTAAGTGGGCCAAGACTGAGAATGATCTGGTTGATAAAGGGATCGAACCAGAGACAATTAACTGGCCAGACCGTTGACGGACTTGGTTCTTCGGGGCTGGCGGAACCTTGGAACCTGTAATAGGGAAGTGCATTTGGACGAACGATCAAATGGACATACCAGTCAGGAAGCTTCAGCAGTATATCGAAGCAGCGCAGCAAGGGACGTTCTTTCCAGATAGAGAGAATGACGAGCTCACAATGGCCCTCGGGAATCCTGAGCACCCTGGACCGACATGAGGCACGCCAGGCTCCATTCCGTGGAAGGTTGGGTTTCCGGACGCAGGCGGTTACAAATCCCAGGAGAGGAGGAAAAAATTGCAGCAGACCCAAATGCAGGCGCTGCAAGCAAGGGTACAAGCGATAGAGGAACGAGAAGCAAATCGCAGCAAACGTACTACCAAAGCTTCCCCCGAAGCTACCCCGCCATCTCAGTGGAGAAGCAGCGTGGCTTCCACCGAGCTGCTTCAGCCGGAGCATGCCTTGACGGCTCCTGCCAGCTATCCCGTGGATGCTATCACGGAGTCTCAAAATTGCCTCCTTATGACGCAATGGATGAATTTGAAGGTCAAGGCGGTTGTTGGCTCTGTTTATCCTACTGAACCCGGCGCAACTTTTCACTGCCGGCTGATTCTAGAAGGATATGCTAGGGTGATGGTGGATGATATAACAGAGGGATTTGAGGACCTCCAGCTTGACCACCCTACCGGTGAAGGGGAGACTAGGCTGGGGTCTGCTCTGAAGACTCCATGCCTATGGCGGAAGGAGCTCATCAACCTTCCGAACTAGACGCCTCCGCCTCCTCCTCCTCCTCCGGCAAGTCAGGGCACTCCGCCTCCTCCACCACCTCCTCCTCCGGCGAGTCAGGGCACCCCGCCTCCTCCACCGCCTCCTCCTCCAGCGAGTGACGGTCAGGGCACTCGACCGGCTCCTTCTCCAGTGCGTGGCGGCACTCCGCCTCCTTCTCCGCCTGCGCCGACGCGCCCGAGCAGCCAGCCTCCTCCTTCTCCGCCTGCGCCGACGCGCCCGAGCAGCCAGCCTCCTCCTTCTCTGCCTCGTCAGCAAGGGCGGAAGAGACCTACCGCCGCTCCGGCTGCTCTGACGCGTCGTAGTCCTTCTCCTCTGCCTCGTAAGGAAGTAAAGAAGACAACCGCTCCGTCTGCTCTGCCGGTGTCTAGCAGTACAGCCAGAGGCGGGAGGACATACAGATTCGGTCCTTCTCTGAAGACTCCAGAGAAGTTGCCATACGAGAGGACCCCGGAGGAGAACGCCGAGATCACGCAAGAAGAAATGAGGAACTTCTTTGAAGGGGTGAAAGCAAAGAAACATCCACCTCCGGAGGAGAAGGTAGATCCGGTGAAAGCAAAGCGCACTCTGGCTGCCCTGACAAAACCACCCAAGTCTCCGCCGAAAGGAAACTATGAGCGCATTATTGGAAAGGAATTTGCCGAAGCGGAGCAGTCGCGAAGTACTGTCAGTGATCAACGGCTGAAAGAACGACGAGCTGGGAAACAAATTGCCCAGCTCGGCGAACAAGTGAAGCAATCGTGCCCCCCGCTCAAGGTGCCTAGCGACAACGTCGCTAATGATCTGAGGATGGTGCCCGGTTATAGCAATCTTGGCGATTACCTGCCCGAGTATGTACATTATGAACCCATGGAGGTGCAGATACAAAGATACGAGTACGAGAAGCCGCTTGTCAAAGATGAAAGATCTCTATCAACGATGATGCGAAGATTGCATGATTGGTACTTGAAAATCTGCAGAGACTCTGGGGGGAGGAATACTTTGTATGTGAAAGTTAAAAAGGAGCATGACCTCGTTGTAATTGAACTGTTGCCTATTCCATTTGAGGAGTTCTTTCAGTTTTTCAATCAATTGGCCCTCGATAAAACAACGGTCACCTGCTACTATCTGTAAGTAGTACTACTTCTGTCATTAAGTCTCTATATATAGGTCAGCTCTTTCATTGCATGTATTTATAATCATCCTCACTATATTATGCAGATTGAAGATCGCCGAATTGAAGAAAAGACAAGTTGGTGATATTGGGTTCATTAACACATATCTCATAGATGCAACCCAGGTTAAATTTCATGCCGCAGATACCGAGGACAACTTGCTACGATCGTTGGTAATAAATGAAAACAAAGATATAATACTCTTTCCTTACAACTTCAAGTGAGTGTTACTGTCTTGTGTGTATTCGGTTTCCCTTATATATTAGTCAAGGTTATAGTAATGTAATTGATGAGTTATGCATGTGTGTGCAGTTACCACTATATTCTCCTAGAGATTAAGCTTGAGCAGGGACTAGTAACTGTCTTAGACTCAAGACGAAAAGATCCCCAGGACTATGCGGACATGACTCAAATGCTCGAGAAGTATGTTAAATCAATCATTATCCACCATGTCAGCAACTTTGTTCATTTCCTGATATATCAAGTAATTGTTTTCTTTGTCTGGCAGGGTTTGGAAAAAATTCTCCAAAAAAGCTCTAGGACTCCCGAAGAAGCTGCAATTTAGACACCAGAAAGTAAGTACTATAGTAGCATGTTCCGCGCATCTCCTATTGATTTGGCATTCTTGCTTATCAATTTGATTCACCTCTATTTCTTGTAAAGTGGTTGTGACAGGAACAAGGGAATGATTTTTGTGGATACTACGTTTGCGAGTCCATCCGCCACATGACCTGTGAGCGGGGCTACATAAACGAACAATATGAAGTACGTAAATAACGACATTCACAATTTTATTTTATTACCATCATTTGTGTTGAGTTTCATTCATTCATATATATATGTATTGACCCCCTTCTTCAAATTAGATGTTTTGGAAGCGGGATGAACTCCTAGCACCAGCTCGCATGCGAGCAATTCAAGAGGAATTGGTGGCATTCTTTCTTGACCACGTGATCACTGAAGACGGAGAATACTATGTGGACCATGAGTCCGCATGATTATATTTGTAAGAGATAATTATTGTATATATGTAGCCGGTAGTGTCGGATAGATATACGAGAACTTGTTGTTTGACCAATGTCTCGGAGAAGGAGAGGTGGTCGATATCACTTCTCTCTGTATGCATATATGTTCATGACGATCTTCTGTTTCCTTCGTTTGCTTACTAGCTAGCTAGCGTGTCTAGTCCTCTCTATACGTATGTATAGTATGTAGCGTCGACCAAGCACGGACATAAGAGAGGACACTTCTCTCTATTAATTATAGCTAGCTAACACAATATATGAAACACCTAAATTAACCCCCCAAACCCCCCAAACCCCCCTTTTCAAAAAAAAACAAAAACCCCAGCCACAGAAATGCTGACGCGTGGATGCCTATTGGTCCCGGTTGGTGCCACCAACCGGGACCAAAGGGTCTCCTGCCTGGGCTCCGCGCACAGGCCACGTGGAGGCCCATTACTCCCGATTCTGGATTGAACCGGGAGTAAAGGGACAGGGCATTAGTACCGACCCTTTAGTCCTGGTTCAGGAACCGGGACAAAAGGCCCTTACGAACCGGGACAACAAGCCCTTTTTCTACCAGTGACTGCGTTTTCCCATTATTTCCCTTTTCAACCAAGAGACTGGTTGGGTATCTGGTCTCTACTACCTTCACCATATTATTTCCTCTTTGAATCAAGTCCTAGATTCATGCTACAACTTTCCCTCCTTTCTTTGTTGTTTAAACAAAGCCCTAGATTCAAATGCATGAAGTAGCTTTACCTCTAATCATACTAAAAATTTAGGTGGCTTTGGAAGAGCTGATGGGAGTAGAAAAAGATGCACATGCAGACACGTGGGGAGTTGGGGCAGTAGAGCAAGGCCGCTTTCAAAGAACTTATACTTGAGGGTCGCCGGAATGTCGGTGGCGGCAGGTCGGATTTGCGGACAATACGGCAGGGAGGAAGAAGGGTCGGAGGACATCCCGAGCCGGCCATGTGTCGGAGAGAACGGCACCGGCAGAGGATCGGGCCCCTCCGACAGCTATGGGTTTCCTCCCTCGACGGCGATGACCGCGTGAACGATGCACCTTTTAGTCCTCTACACACACCGGCCGAAGGGATCCGACCGGATCTGTGACCAGCGGTGAGCAGAGAGAAAATGTCGCTACCACTATCTTGTTTATATCTGGAGAGGATGAGAGAATGAAGAGAGCAACCCTAGTAAAGCAAGCGCTCAGGCCCCTGCGTCCATATATAGTGGAGTGATTATCTTTTTTCTCTCCACAACAAGCGTTTCAATTTGTGTAAGTGGCATTAAAGAAAAGAAACTCTCTATTTAAGGTGACTACTGTACGACTCCTACTTACTACTAGTAGTACTACCGTATCGTTCACTTTTGCTCCCCGCCCCTCCATTCATTGAACAACCCCACAGGTGAATAAACATACAGTAAGTACTGTATTTATATAGAACAAACAAGCTCGAACTGTTTTCGCATAGTTAAAAGTTGAGGGCGGGGCTTTTCCCGGGCAGTACGCGCGGCAGTTTTCGGGTAGGGCTAGAAGACTATTTATTTTTTTTAAAACTTTGAGACGGCCACATAGCATGGAGCCGACCCCAACAATTTTAAGCTTACAGGCACGGTACACGCTATCCTAGACTACTATACACATGAAACTGCCACACGAGCGTCCGGGCTGCGCTTTGCTCTTCACCTCTTCGGGAAGTCGAACAATGATGGAATACTACTGCACTGGAGGAGTACTACAGTACGCTTCTAGCCATCTGACACCGATTGAACTGCTGCATGTCCACCGCCTGCGGGAGGGAGAGCGTGTAGCGAAAGCTTCTCCTAGTCTTGCCAGCCACCACGCTCATGGGCGAGGGAGGGATGCTCCTGCCTTTGCGTGTATGATAGGTGGGCCCTACAGGTGTGTGGCCAACCTGTCATACAGCCAAAGGCATGTGCAGTTAAGTCCGCGAGGGAGAGGATAATCAAACTTCTCGTTGATGTATGAGTTGACGCGACACATCAAAGCACTACACTCGATATATTTCAATAATTTGCGTGTATGACTCCCAGATGCAGAGGCCGGGGGTCATCATCCTCCTTTTCGAGAAAAAATAGACGCGTGTGTGAGAGGACGAGTGCGTGCGTGCACCTCTTCTCTTGCTGTATAACGTACTACTAAACTCAGAGTACAAGTTTTTGCGGGTGGCACGATGGTGCGTGTGAGAAGTCCCGAGAGATAGGTTTAATGCATTAATTGCAATGCATGCATGCATAAAGTACATGCATTGGTCGATTTTCTCTTAATACTTGCATGCAATGATTTAATACACCTTGGAATCTGAACATGTGTTGGGGACAACCAAATTGAGCCTTATAAAATGGAAAAACTAAAATTTTGAGATAAACCCTATGAAACCGGAAAGGAGGGAGTAGAAAAAGAAGTACTCCATCCGGGAATAGTGCCGCACTTCAAAACTAGAACCGTCAATAAATTTTGAGCTTGCGTCTCGTCACATACCAAATTACTCCATGCTATATTGAATTGCAAACCTGTTCACACCTATCACAACCTAAACGGTTTCCCACTTAGGAGCGTATTAGTACTCGGTTATAAATACTAGTATGCCAAGATGATTGCACATTCCTCCTCAACTCCTCATCCTCAAAAACAAACAAGTCATTCAGCATCCTTCCCTTGCATCTGCCATGGCCAGCGTGAGTTTTGGGTCGAGAGATTACCAACACGGAGAGGCGAGCATGGAAGCGGAAGCACGAGAGATGTCCCGCCTTGCTGCGAGAGCATCCGACATGTCCTGCCGCGCGGAAGTAGCAGCACAGAGGTCCCACCGTGCCACTGAAGCAGCACGGAGGTCACGCCGCACTGTTGATGCAGCAGACTGGTCCGGTCGCACCGCGGAAGCAGCAGAGATGCCCCGCTGTGCCATGAATGCAGTAGAGATGTCCCACCGCGCCGCGGCGGCCTGGGAAAATTTCTTGCGGGCACGCGACGATTGTTACAGGCGCATGCATGCGATCGTCCATAGCCAGACGGATCAGATCTCCCGCTCGGCGAGGTTGCAGGACAACATGGTAGCCTCATTTGAACAGGCTACCGGCGTCATCCGGCAAGGAGGGCAATGAGAGGCTCCGGGCCGAGCGTGGCCTGCTGAGGGAGAAGAACGTCCGAAGTGCAGACCTGCAGGAGGAGACTAGTGCCTTGTTGAAGAAACTTATGGACGAGAATGACATGCTCCACAACGAGCGCCAAAGGCTGGTGGAGGAATCCGTGGATGTTCTCAAGCAGCGTCTTGAGGACACGAAAGAGCTCATTGCCGCTCACCGCGGAGACTAGTTTCCTGGTTTCTTTTGATGTAATAATCGGTTTAGGATGTGGATTGTGTCATTGGTTGTGAAATGCTGGGTTCTAGCGCGGATGTTTGGCTTTTGTTGGACTCTTGGGATGTTGCGATTTCAATCTGGTAGCTTTTAGTCCTTCGTGTTAGGCTGGAGTTGTGCTGAACTTCTTGTGAATTGTGGTGGTTTTCAGTAATGAAAATCGGAAGGGGCAAGCCCTTCTTTGATAAAAAAAAATTAGTCGTCCTTATATATTCATCAGTCATGCTATAAGTCGCAGCAGATGCTATATAGGTCCGTCGAATCTTACATCAAGATCCGTGCTTTCAGACTTTCTTTTTTCTCTCTTAAATCTCAGTCGAGTGAGACATAGCCACGCCATTAAACAGAGGCTCGGGCACTATTAATGGAGACCTTGGGAGAGGTGGACGACAGATGGAGGTCAAAGGGCTCTCCTCCCGGTAAGCACACGCAGGGGTCTGATCGCACGCCTCTCGTACTCAAATAGCTACCCTGCATGTCGCCTCCAAGCTAATAAAAAAGGGGACGCGTGGTGGCACATAAATGGTACTAGTAAGTAGAACGCCCACGGTTTCAATAATACTTGTGTTTCCGATTGTAACGTGACATCACTTCTTCCAAAATGACTTTGTTGACTGTTAATGTGTGCGCCTTCGCAAATTGGACTGCAAATTTACCACAGCATGTTGGTGCCATGTCATGGCACCAAGCCAAGTTCATTATTTTCATGCGTGTTTTGGATTTACAGGAATTAAAAAACTAAGTTTCTCAATGTTTCCAACCTAGCCACGACGCCCAGAATTGTCAATTTCATTCCGATTTCTTGCATGGAACCTAGAAATTTACCCGAGGACACACATGTGATTTTTCAACCAACTTTGGTGCACTGGAACATGTGCTTGTATTTCAAATTTGAATTATGCACACAAAGGTGGCACGTTCCCTCCCAGAACCACGAGCCTTCTTGAGAGAAGCTCTGATTTGCAAGAAGCTTATACCAAAATTTGTTCCTATTCGGCCAATTTTTTTACCACGGCATGGTACTACCATGACATGACACCATGCCAAGTTTCATGATTTTAAAACCAAGTTTCTCAATGTTATCTACCGAGCCATGATGCCCAGATGTTTGAATTTTATTCTCATTTTTTGCATGGGACCTACTCCCTCCTTCCATCTATATAGGGCCTAATGTGTTTTTCAAGACAGCCTTTGACTATTGACAAGATTAATAGCACATGAGATGTATACTATGCAAATTATACTATTGGAAGCTCCTTTGACATACAAAATTGAAGGTATGCTTTGTGTAAGTTGCATGTCATATATTATTGCTCTAACGTTTGGTCAAAGTTAGCCTCGAAAAACGCATTACGACCTATATGCATGAGAGGAGTCGACTTCGAGAGAACGTGTTTGTTCGAGAGACACCGAGGAAGACTACTATATATCGATGGTGCATGTAGGCGGGAATTAAACTAAGGGATGGTCTTATTGGTTTAGGGGATATAGGGGAAGAGTGAGAGGCGGGGGGGGGGTAGCTAGAAGGAGATTGTTAAGTGTGAGTGTGTGTTTTATCCACCTAGCCGGAAGTTATGTGCACAAAAGAGGAGAACGATTCGATGTGGCGTTAGGATTGAGGGTAATTAACTACGTATGGAGACATAGAGACCTTGAACGTGCATGTGTGAGAGGTATACATGTATACGTGGGATGTGTGTGTGCGTGCGTGCGCATGATCGAGATAAAAGAAAGAAGACATAAGTCATAAGATCAACGACATGGGAGAGACGGATCGGTATGACAATATGCATGCATGTGAGAATGCATGGAAGAAGTCCCGACAATTGAGCATGTGTTTTTGTCTTTAAGAGATAGTGGCGTGGGCTGGAGCATGCATCTATGGCGAGCAGAGGGAGTGAGGCGCAACGATTGTGCAAAAGAGACCAACCTATAAATGCATATGTATGGAGAGACATATATAGTGTGGGTGATAGGAAGCAAGACTCCGTGCGAGAAAGAAATGTTGACAGAGAAACTACAGATAGATACAGAGATGGAGATGCTAGCTAGAGGGACATCCGCTAGTTTGGGTGTTGGAGATGACCGTCGGGTGGTTCAAAGGGTGAAGTTATATATGTGTGTGAGAGGGCACTTGACTCCATGTAGAGAGAAACATATGTAGTATGTGTGATAGGAATCAAGAGTGAGGGCGAGAAAGAAGGTTGATGGAGAAACAGATAAATAGAAAGATAAAGATGCTAGCTAGTGTGCGTTAGAGATAGGAGTTGAGTGGATCAGAAGGCTGGGTTATGTGTGTGGGTGTGAGAGAGATAGAGAGAGGGTGTGTGTGAGTCACATACAAACAGATATCAGAGAGAAATGAGATCTAGAGAGACGGAGTTATGTGTCTGCGAGAGAGAAAGATATTTCACAACGAGAGTGATAGCTAGAGAGACATACGAGGGACCGCAAGATATCTCTAGGGAGAGAGGGTGTGTGTGAGCGACATACAAGAGAACAATGGATAAATATGAGACCCTGGGAGACAGAGTTTGTGTTTGTGTGTGAGAAAGAGATATTGATGAGGAAGAGTCGTAGGTTCTCATATCTAAGGAGCGAAAGACATCTCTATATGAGGGGTGTGCGAGTGGCACACATGGGAATAGTACAGAGAAATGAGACCCCGGGAGACAAAGTTTTGTGTTTGTGTGAGAGAAAGAGATTCCACATGGAGAATCATAGTTAGAGACACATAGCAGGGAGCGAGATATACTTAGAGAGAGATAGAGTGATGAAGGTCTAGGGAGAGAGTACCGTTAGTGTGTTACGAAGATAAAAGATCATTGTCGACATACAGGTAGCACGAGAGATACCTAAGAGACGATGAACGCATATAGGTCCAGAGAGATAGTCCTATATAAGCATGAGTGATAGCTATATGAGACGAATATCTGGATTAAAGGGGATTCAAATATTTAAACTAGAGATCATGACATCGATAATATCATAACGAAAATTGGTGTATCAAACATGCATATTCATTTGAATTTGGGCACACGTGTAATGTTATATAGTTTATCAATATTGGTGATCCATAGATTCTTCAATTACAAACAATGCATGGTTTATTTGCAATTAATGTCTAAATGGGATTACACTATATGTTGCGTGTGTGAAACACATCATACATGTCTGAGAAGTAAAAAACCCACATGAAACACACATTAATTGGAGACAGTTAGCGAGGAATGCATACATTGGATTTCAACATAAAGTGGTTTCAAATATTTGAAAATCCAAATTGATGGATACAACCTTATGAATCTAAGATCATGCCATTTGTAAACCATATTTATGTATAAATGGTGTTGTGCTTTTGAAAGTATATATAAAAAATGATGTATATAGAATGTAATTCCAATTGAAAATGGATCCCACCCGAAAAAAATAGAATTCAAACGGGATTCGAATTGAGTTGGCACGGTAAACGTGCACTCTGCAAAATTTGAACGAAGGGGGGAAAGTCGCAGTAACCGCCCGGAACCAAAATCTGTGAGATGGAAATCACTGCTGCCTATCCCTGCCACGCAAAGCCTATATGCTGGATTTCTATAGGTTTCGGTAGGGGTAGGTTTGTAATTTCACCCAAACGTGACGTAACCGCCTCTCACCCGGATTCATACACGGTGGGCGCCAAAACATAGTGTGTCCTCGGCCGAAATCGACTCCCTCCCCGATTCATATTCATACACGGTGGACGCCAAAAACAAACTCTCGTCGGCAAATATTCGGTGTATGCGAGATTACCGTCCTATCCTCGACCGACTAGTGTTGCTGTGATGTAGTAGAAATTTGAAACGGGGGCTAAGTTTGTAAATTTCCTCGCATTTGAGACAAGCGCGCCCTGAATACATGGTTCCCCCCTTTGAGGGAGTCCTGGATTAGGGGGTGTCCAGATAGCCGGACTATACCTTTGGCCGGACTCCTGGACTATGAAGATACAAGATTGAAGACTTCGTCCCGTGTCCGAAAGGGACTTTCTTGGTGTGGAAGGCAAGCTTGGCGATATGGCTATGTAGATCTCCTACCATTCTAACCGACTCCGTGTAACCCTAGCCCTCTCTGGTGTCTATATAAACCGCAGGGTTTTAGTCCATAGGATGAACAACAATCATACCATAGGCTAGCTTCTAGGGTTTAGCCTCTCTGATCTCGTGGTAGATCTACTCTTTTACTACCCATATCATCAATATTAATCAAGCAGGACGTAGGGTTTTACCTCCATCAAGAGGGCCCGAACCTGGGTAAAACATCGTGTCCCCTGCCTCCTGTTACCATCCGCCTAGACGCACAGTTCGGGACCCCCTACCCGAGATCCGCTGGTTTTGACACCGACATTGGTGCTTTCATTGAGAGTTCCCCTGTGTCGTCACTTTTAGGCCCGATGGCTCCTCCGATCATCAACGATGATGCGATCCAGGGTGAGACTTCTCTCCCCGGACAGATCTTCGTATTTGGCGGCTTTGCACTGCGGGCCAATTCGCTTGGCCATGTGGAGTAGATCAAAAGCTACGCCCCTGGCCATCAGGTCAGAATTGGAAGTTTGAACTACACGGCCGACCTCCGAGGAGACTTGATCTTCGACGGGTTCGAGCCGCAGCCGAGCGCGCCGCACTGTCAAGATGGGCATGATCTAGCTCTGCCGCCGAACAGTGCCCTGGAGGCCGCACCCACATCAGCTCCGACCCTTAACTCGGAGCCAACTGCGCCAATCGAGGATGGGTGGTTGGACACCGCCTCAGGGGCTGAAATCTCTATGGCGACCGAGCCGAACACCAGCCCTATTCTCTGCGAAGCCCGTGACTCCAAGGAGCCGGACTCCACTCCAGACTCCGAGCCCTCCGTGCCCCTACCAATCGAATCCGATTGGGCGCCCATCATGGAGTTCACCGCCGCGGACATCTTTCAGCACTCGCCCTTTGGCGATATTCTGAATTCACTAAAGTCTCTCTCTTTATCAGGAGATCCCTGGCCAGACTATGGTCAGCGAGGTTGGGATGCGGATGATGAAGAAATTCAAAGCCCACCCACCACCCACTTCATAGCCACTGTCGATGATTTAACCGACATGCTCGACTTCGACTCCGAAGACATCGACGGTATGGACGCCGATGCAGGAGATGATCAAGAACCAGCACCTATACGGCACTGGAAAGCCACCTCATCGTATGATATATACATGGTGGACACCCCAAAAGAAGGCAATGGCGATAGAACAGCGGAGGATGACCCCTCCAAGAAGCAGCCTAAGCGCCATCGTCAGCGGCGCCGATCTAAATCCCGCCAAAGCAAAACCGGTGATTCCGGCACGGGAGATAATAACACCCCGGACAGTGCCGAAGACAACCACCTCCAACAAGATTCAGCACGGGAGGATGGAGAATCCAGCCCTCATGAGAGAGCGGCAAACAGAGAGGTCGAGGATGATAATTATATGCCTCCCTCCGAAGACGAGGCAAGCCTCGACGATGACTAATTTATCGTGCCAAAGGATCCCGTCGAACAAGAGCGTTTCAAACATAGGCTTATGGCCACGGCGAGCAGCCTCAAGAAAAAACAGCAACAACTTAGAGCTGATCAAGATTTGCTAGGCGACAGATGGACTGAAGTCCTTGCGGCCGAAGAGTATGAACTCGAACGCCCCTCCAAGAGCTACCCAAAGCGCAGGTTGCTACCCCGACTAGAGGAGGAAGCACCTAAACCTACATCACCAGCGCATGATGCGGCCGATCGGCCACCCTGTGGCTGCGACAGAGAAGCCTCTCGGCCCTCCATGCAAGCCGCACCCCGGCGCCGCTCAAAAAATACCAAGGCATGGGAAAATGCGCCAGACCTGCGAGATATATTGGAGGACAAGGCAAGGCAAACAAGATCGATCTACGGATTGCGTGGGCGCCCCACGGCAGGAGACAGTAATCGTCACTCCGGATATAGTCAATCCGGCCGGGTCGAACACAGTAGACATAGCTTGTTTGAGCTGGGTCGTGATATAGCCCAATACAGAGGCACCGCAAACCCACTATGCTTCACAGATGAAGTAATGGATCATCAAATCCCTGAGGGTTTCAAACCCATGAACATCGAATCATATGATGGCACAACAGATCCTGCGGTATGGATCGAGGAATATCTCCTTCATATCCACATGGCCCGCGGTGATGACCTACACGCCATCAAATACCTCCCACTCAAGCTTAAAGGACCAGCTCGGCATTGGCTTAACAGCTTGCCAGCAGAATCAATTGGTTGCTGGGAGGACTTGGAAGCCGCATTCCTCGACAATTTTCAAGGCACTTATGTGCGACCACCAGACGCCGACAATTCTGGACACGGTTCCTAACCAAGAAAAATCAAATCGTCAACTGTCCGGACGCAGAGGCCCTAGTAGCCTTCAAGCATAACATCCGCGACGAGTGGCTTGCACGGAACCTAGGACAGGAAAAGCCGAAATCTATGGCAGCCCTCACGACACTTATGACCTTCTTTTGCGCTGGCTAGCTCATAGCAATAACATGACCAAGAGCCCTGGTAATTCGGATACCAAGGACAGCAGTGGCAGGTCGCGTCGCAACAAGCAAAAGCGCCACATTAACGGCGACAATGCTGAGGATACAGCAGTTAATGCCGGATTCAGAGTCTCTAAACCCGGTCAGCGGAAAAAGCCATTCAAAATAAATACTCCGGGCCCGTCCAGTTTGGACCGAATACTCGACCGCTCATGCCAGATACATGGCACCCCCGAAAAACCAGCCAATCACACCAACAGGGATTGTTGGGTGTTCAAGAAGGCAGGCAAGTAAATACCGAAAGCAGAGACAAGGGGCTGCATAGCGATGACGAGGAGGAGCCCCGGCGGTCGAACAACACTGGACAGAAAGGTTTTCCCCCACAAGTGCGGACGGTGAACATGATATACGCAACCCACGTCCCCAAGAGGGAGCGGAAGCGTGCGCTAAGGGACGTATACGCGATGGAGCCAGTCGCCCCAAAGTTCAACCCATGGTCTTCTTGCCCGTTCACTTTTGATCAAAGGGACCACCCCACTAGCACCCCTCATGGCGGATTGTCCGCATTGGTTCTAGACCCAATTATTGACAGATTTCACCTCACTAGAGTCCTTATGGACGGCGGCAGCAGCCTGAACCTACTTTACGAGGATACAGTGCGGAAAATGGGCATCGATCCCTCGAGGATTAAACCCACTAAAACAACCTTTAAAGGCATCATACCAGGTGTAGAGGCCAACTGTACAGGCTCAGTTACACTTGAAGTGGTCTTCGGATCTCCGGATAATTTCCGAAGCGAGGAGTTAATCTTCGACATAGTCTCGTTCCGCAGTGGCTATCAAGCACTGCTCGGGCGAACCGCATTTGCCAAGTTCAATGCGGTGCCGCACTACGCATACCTCAAGCTCAAGATGCCAGGCCCTCGAGGAGTCATCACGGTCAATGGAAACACCGAACGCTCTCTCCGAACGGAGGAGCATACGGCGGCTATCGCAGCGGAAGTACAAAGCAGCCTCTCAAGGCAATTCTCTAGTCCGGCCATTAAACGTCTAGACACCATCAAGCGCGCCCGGAGTAACCTATGACAAGACCGTCGGGCACGTTTCGAGCAAGCATAGCAATGCGGCCCCAATCCCAGCCCTCGCGAACTTGCGAAACCAGTGTTGCGCGTACATAACTACACTCTGGAAATACCATGGGCAAAAGGGGAGGGGCACAATCATGGCACGCCCGAAACATGGCTTAAACCGCACTAGGGGCTGCCGACTTTTTCATTTTCTCTTACTTTCAGGACTCCACTCTTCAGAAGGCCTGTCCGGTAGCACAATTGCCGCACAAACGATACAACAACCAGGGGAGCAGAAAGCTACGCCGCACTACGGAACTCTAAGGTGGTCTCTATAACGAGCAGTATACCTGTTTCACATAACATTCCCCAGCTCGCCCCTGGAAAGGACATATTTGATAGTCCCATCTTTTGCTTATCGCACTATTTGTATCGTCCTGCTTTGATTGCAGCCCTTTTAAATAAACAATGCATAGCTTCCGTCTATTATTGCATTACTCTTTTTTACGAATATATGTTCATTAATGACATGTTGCACCCGTACACTTTGGTACGGCCAATACGCCAGGGGCTTAAGTACCCCATAATACGGTGTGAGAAGTCTAAACACTTTCACAAGTGTGGCACCCCGAACTTATAGCATTATATGCATCGGCTCCGAATCATGTCTTGGGTCAATAGTTGGGTTTGCCCGGCTCCTATGTTTTGGTACCTTACGTTCCGTTATATTGGCTAAGGTAGCACTAGGAGAACTGCTGCGATTGTCCCCCAGTTGAGCTGGGTAAGCACCTCAGTAGAGAAAGCTAAAACTGACCGTCATGATGAGGCGAGAGCTGGTCGCTGTTCGAGAGGTTTTCGAGTCCCTAAAGACTTATGCCGCTTAGAGCGAGGAGTCGGCTTTGTCCGGCCTAGGCGTGGATAGCGCCCCGAACTCGGTCTTCCGAACACTAGGGGCTTCGCCGAAATTTAAAATTATAGAATTCTATGGCTAAGTGAGAGTGTTCAAGCATTATAGTCCGATTGCCTTGTTCGTTGTGTTGAGCGCCTCCCTCGAAGGACCCAAGAATGGGAAAAAGAGCGCTCATGTTTATCCCGAACACCCCAGCACTCGTGCCATGGGGGCAGAAGCCGACGACTCGCCATCTCTCAAATTTGATAAACGACCGCACAGAAGGTAATATTTTAAATTCAAAAAGCATTGCTTAGCGCACATGAACAAGTTTTCAGCGCACAGGACAAAACGAGCGAGTTTACTGAAAAATTACATCCATGGAACATTCATCCGCCACAAGGCGGGCACCCTTCAGAACGCCCTCATAATACATCTCGGGCTTGCGATGCTCCTTGCCTGGCGGTGGCCCGTCCTTCACAAGCTTCTCAGCATCCAGCTTGCCCTAGTGCACCTTCGCACGGGCAAGCGCCCTACGGGCACCCTCGATGCATATGGAGTGCTTGATGACTTAGAGCCTTGGACAGGCCTCCACTAGCCGCCTCACTAGCCCGAAGTAGCTCCCAGGCATGGCCTCTCCATCCCACAGCCGGACTATGAGGCCCTTCATGGCCTGTTCGGCCACCTTATGGAGCTCGACCAGCTGTTTCAGCTGGTCGCTTAAGGGCACCGGGTGTTCGGCCTCAACATACTGAGACTAGAACACCTTCTCCGTCGAGCTCCCCTCCTCAGCTCGGTAGAAGGCGGCGGCATCCGACACGCTACGGGGCAAGTCTGCGAATGCTCCTGGAGAGCTCCGGATTCGGGTAAGTAACAAGTAATTCACTTTTACGTGCTTGCTTTGCATAAAGAATGCCTTACCCGCCGCTATCTTTTTTATTGCCTCAACCTCCTGGAGGGCCTTCTGGGCTCCGGCCTTGGCAGACTTGGCATCTTCAATGGCCGCCGCGAGCTCAGACTCTCGCGTCTTCGAGTCAAGCTCCAAACTCTCATGTTTTTTCATGAGAGCCTGGAGCTCTTGCCGCACCTCGCCAACCTGCGTCTCATGCTTCTCCCGCTCGGTGCTTTCCATGGCCACCCTCTTCTCGGCCTTGGACAACACTTGCTTAAGGGTCGCCACCTCAGTTGTGGCCCCTACAATAGCCGTGTTAATCCTATCACTTTTTGCAATTGCACCTTTCACATATTTTAATAAGGTATTTCTTACCTTCCGTCTCCTCGAGTTGCCTCTTGGCATGGCCGAGCTCGTTCACGGACCGCTCGAGGTTCTACTTCAGTGTGCCCACCTCCGCAGTCAGTGCGGTGGATGCTAGCACCGAAGCCTGCATACGCATATTGACTTACTTTTGTTAGACTCCTGCGAATGTTATTAGATCCTCTATTCGGCTTTTCTTTCCGAACGCC
This sequence comes from Triticum aestivum, assembly GCF_018294505.1. Taxonomy (NCBI): domain Eukaryota; kingdom Viridiplantae; phylum Streptophyta; class Magnoliopsida; order Poales; family Poaceae; genus Triticum; species Triticum aestivum. The sequence continues at coordinate 133,417,858 of NC_057800.1, read as the reverse complement.
AAACAGAGCATCAGGGGCTACTGTCTATGTGGTAATATTTTTACATATCTTTTACTTACCTCAAAGCCTGTTAGAAGGCTGGCACAGGCTTTAGTCAGTCCGCTCTTGGCGGACTGAACCTTGTGGATCACCGCACTCATAACAGTGCGGTGCTCCTCGTTGATGGAGGCGCCGTTAAGCACCTCCAGCAAATTGTCCGGTGCCTCCGATTGGACGGAGGTCACCGGCTTGGTAGTCTTGCTCCTCTTGGAAGGAGGCTGCCTACCGGAGTCCAGAACCGTTCAAGGTTCCGGCGCGGTGTCCGGCTCAAAGCCGGACTTAGAGCCCTTGGAGGTTCTATCCCCTTCACACCTGGAGTCCGGGAGGTCACCTTGCGGCGCCTCTAGGACCACCTCCTCCTGGCTTGGAACCTGTTGGGACGCCACCTCGGCATCGTCCGTAGGGCGGGGGGAGGTAGCCGCTAGAAGCGAATTCTCATCCGACGAATCTAGGGAGCCGCTCGACGACTCATCGAGCCCGGCCTTGGGAGGACTGCATAGACATGTTCAACGTAAGGAAAAGCTGTGCAATGGGGGAATACCATGAATCACTCTGGTATCCGGATACTTACGATCTCGCCAGGGGCTTGGCCCTGTGCGGCCACTCCTCTTCGCCGTCGTCGGCGTTGGTGGAGTAGTCTGGAGGAGGGGTCTTCCCCTTCTTGGACCCTTCTGCCTCCCCAGTTGGGGCGGCCTTCCTTTTCTTCCCTCCCCCCGCTGGAGGCGGAGAGGTCTCTTCTTCCTCCTCCTCGTCTTCATGGGAGGAGTGCGCCTTGGAGTCGTCAGATGATGAATCCGACACCTCCTGGCGCCAGGCACTCTTTCGAGTCCCCATGGCCTTCTTCTTGGCCTTCTTCTCCGGCACCACATAGGGTGCCGGAACCAGCAGCTTCAACAAGCGAGCGTCCACTGGGCCTTCGGGCAAAGAAGCCGGACAGTTGATCTTTCCGGACGTCTCCTGCCAATCCTGTCAAAGGTAAGGGAGCTTAGATCCTGCATGGAGTCAAACCATGAAAAACTAATACCCTGTAAAAGGTAAAAACACCATACCGCACGAGCGTGACGCTGCGTGCTGAATCCGCGATCCTCGGTAGCGGATGCGGGGGCCTCGGCGCCCTTGAAAAGCACCTTCCAGGCATCTTCGTACGTCGTGTCTAAGAGCCTGCTCAGAGTTCGGTGACGTGCCGGGTCGAACTCCCACAGGTTGAATGCCCGTTGTTGACACGGGAGGATTCGGCAGATGTGCATAACCTGGACTACGTTGACAAGTTTGAGCTTCTTGTCCACCAGGGTTTGGACGCATGTTTGGAGTCCGGTCAGCTCTCCTTTTTTACCCCACGACAGGCCCGTCTCCTTCCAGGAGGTGAACCGCGTAGGGGATCCGGATCGAAACTCGGGGGCTGCGACCCATTCGAGGTCGCGCGGCTCGGTGATGTAAAACCACCCCGATTGCCACCCCTTTAGGGACTCCACGAAGGAGCCCTCGAGCCATAGGACGTTGGGAATCTTGCCCACCATGGCGTCTCCACACTCCGCCTGGGTACCACGCACCACCTTCGGCTTGACATTGAAAGTCTTGAGCCATAGGCCGAAATGGGGGCGGATGCGGAAGAAAGCCTCGCACACGACGATAAACGCCGAGATGTTGAGAACAAAGTTCAAGGCCAGATCATGGAAATCCAGGCCATAGTAGAACATGAGCCCTCAGACAAATGGGTGGAGAGGGAAGCCCAGTCCGCGGAGGAAATGGGGGAGGAACACCACCCTCTCATGGGGCCTAGGGGTAGGGATGAGCTGCCCCTCTTCGGGAAGCCGGTGCGCAATGTCGTTAGACAAGTATCCGGCCTTCCTCAGTTTTTGATGTGTCCCTCTGTAACGGAGGAGACCATCCACTTGCCTCCCGCTCCGGACATGGCTGGAGAAGGTTGAGGTGGGGTGTGCGGACTTGGGCGCTGGAGCTCGAGTGCGCGGAAATGGATAGGCAAAGGAGGAAGAAGGCGTGGATGAAAAGGTGGATCCTTATCCCCTTATATGGGTGGACGCGACTATGCGTCCCCACCAGCCTGGTAAAACTCGCTTATCTCCCAAGCGCCGTAATCAATGGCGCGGTTGGGTTACCCACGCCCGTATTGATGAGAATCCCGGAATAAGGGGACACGATCTCTGCTTTGACAAGACGTGCCAAGGAAACCGCCTCGCTAAACGCGCTGAGGTGGAACAGTAAAATGATTCGAATAAAGACTTGGCCGTGGTGTGATGTCATGCTACGGAATACGTCAGCAGATTAGATTTGTGTAAATATTATTCTCTCTATGGCAATATGTGGAAACTTATTTTGCAGAGCCGGACACTACCTTTGTGTTCAAAATCTTCTATGAAGTACTTGGAGGAGGAACCCGCCTTGCAATGCCGAAGACAATCTGCACGCCGGACTCGTCGTCATTGAAGCCTGGTTCAGGGGCTACTGAGGGAGTCCTGGATTAGGGGGTGTCCGGATAGCCGGACTATACCTTCGGCCGGACTCCTGGACTATGAAGATACAAGATTGAGGACTTCGTTCCATGTCCGGAAGGGACTTTCCTTGGCGTGGAAGGCAAGCTTGGCGATACGGATATGTAGATCTCCTACCATTGTAACCGACTCTGTGTAACCCTAGCCCTCTCCAATGTCTATATAAACCGGAGGGTTTTAGTCCATAGGACGAACAACAATCATACCATAGGCTAGCTTCTAGGGTTTAGCCTCTCTGATCTCGTGGTAGATCTACTCTTGTACTACCCATATCATCAATATTAATCAAGCAGGACGTAGGGTTTTACCTCCATCAAGAGGGCCCGAACCTGGGTAAAACATCGTGTCCCCTGCCTCCTGTTACCATCTGCCTAGACGCACAGTTCGGGACCCCCTAACCGAGATCCGCCGATTTTGACATCGACACCCTTCCTCTCTACCTCCCTTTTCCCCATTTCGTACTCCATGGGCACCAAAACACCCTCTCCACCCCACCCTCCTCCGTCCACCACCGTCCGCCACCCCATCCACCGCCGTCCACCTCCACCATGCCGGAGCTGATACCCCGACGCCGCCGTCCATTACAAGAGATCGACCTCTGTCATCCACGGCTTCGGACCGGGATCCTTGCATCCCGTCCTCTCGCTTCATCCCCGCCATCGTCCACCTTGCCAGCGCCGCTCCTACGACCGTCTCGTCCACCACGCCCCACCGCCACCGTCTACCCTCCTAGATCTACTTCCATGCCGCCGACAGCCATCGCTACCGCAGCACCGTCAAATTCTCAGCAGATGCCAACACGGCGCCGCACCAGAGGCGGTACTCTTTCGTATCTGCTCAACTTATTTATCACAACAAGAAAATAGATCGCCACTGCTTTACTCTGATTTCTTGTCTTGGTTGCGAAGTTGCCTTTTTCCGGTTTGCACCTTCAGATCTGCCATGGCACGCTCAACACCATACTCGCAATGCTTATGGTTTTCCCCTTCTATATTCCACACTAGTTAAATCACAGTAGACTAAATTTCAAAATTGGGCCAGTCATTTTTTCAAAGCTCGCCGGAGTTAGCCGATGGGATCGAAGGGGCTCGGGTGGTTGTGGGACCTCGCCGAACAAAGAAAACTCGACGCGGGTTGGGGTGGGGGTGGGGGTGGCAGAGGAACACAGGTGGTGGGGGCCGGTTGTCCGGCCGGCGGCCCGTGCGGTGTTCTGTATGGGAAGAATCAGAGACGAGGAAGAAGAAGGGTTAGGAGGCATAGGATCTTCATCCAACCGCCTGAAATGGTCAAGAGACAGCTAGGAGTTGCATTCTTAATGCGCTCTGGTTCATCATGTGTGGGCACTGCGCAACCAACATTTTATTATCCAAAATCTGCTTGCTCTTCTTTACCATGTTCCTCTTTCGTTCTTCTTTTATATGTACTCTCTCTATTCCTAAATACAAGTCTTTGTATAGATTCCACCATGGACTACATATGGAGCAAAATGAGTGAATCTACACTCTAAAATGTACCTGGATACATCTGTATGTGATCCATAGTGGAAATCTCTACCAAGACTTCTATTTTGGAACAGAGGGAGTATGATACTAGTAAAGTATGTTCCTTGTACTGAAGATGAGCAGGGACATTTGCAGTGTAGAGGTCTATACGGTCGGTTGTGATGAACACTTTGAGCCTCTTTGATTCGTAGGATCTTGTAAACATAGGAATAGGATTTGTAGTGGCCTACCCACTTGAATCCTATAAGAATAGCAAGGAAATGCGGGGAGCTGTGTCGCCTTTGAGAGTTACATTGATATTAACAGTACCACACCTTCACTTGAAGAGAGCTGGTATCCGAAGCCTTTCTAGCCGTACCGGCAATACTAGCACATACATTCAAGCAAGTTCCACTTTGCTGATTTTACTCTGATGCTTAAGGTTTCCCCATTATATCTACACTATGATCTGTGTAGCTGCTTTGTGTCGCACTAGCAACAGTCCACTCTTGAAGCTAAACACTGCAATGACTTACAAAATTGGCACCAAGGCATTGAGTGCCATTCTGGATGCAATGAAACTCATACGCTCCCCACCTGTAGATTCTTGTTCAGAATATCATCCTAATGACTATTCTAACCTCGAGGAGTCAAAGGCAGATGGCCTGTCCTGTTCACCCATCAAGGTGCCTGTTCTAATTTGGCAATGTTTTATTGATTGCGGGTATCTTGCATATGTTGTCTTGCATTTCTTCTACTTTGTTGCACCGCCATCTACTTAGTTTACTCATCATATATGTCGAGATGCCATGCCCATCCATTATCAATACATATTCCATCTGTCATCATACCATGTTTTTCCACTCAAATGTTGTTCTTGTGCATCAGACATCAAAAAGGAAGAGGGTGATTGCCGAACCTAAAGGAGCACCAGCAAAGTCCTTGAAAAACGTGGTGGTGCCGGAGAAATCAGACAACACCCCACTTATATTGGATGTACAACCAGTGACACAAAACATAGGACCGACTCCAACATAATGTACCCATACTTCACTGGCCACACCACTAGCCCCACCACACAGGACCTGCACTCCATCAAAAGGTATACTGATTTCATTTGCCATAGCACTAGCTATACCATAGAAAAATCCCACTCCTGCAAAAAGTACAGCAAATCCACTGGCCGAAGACCTATCCCAACTGCAGTGATGACCAATTCCTGCAGATTAGAACCCCATTCCATTTATTCCCAGTTTAAAAGACAATGCTTTCAATGTTGTTAGGGACTACGTGCATATATTCCCATCATGGAAAGATTATTGTGAAGACAAACACCATTTTCACATCTTCCTGTCCAACTTACGTGTAAGTGCTATTATTCATGGTTATTATTTTCCTGTTTTTCTGCTGATTGAACACATGAATGATTTACATTACATTGTTGTAACTAGGCGAGGGTCAATCTGGATAGTCATGAGGAGCAAAGCTTGCTTGTGCTTTTCAAGGAAGCATTGCAGCAGTATCGGTGTTACCTGAGGAAATCACACTTTGATGGCAAGTCTATAAACGAATTCCTGGTGAAGTCTCCTGTGCTAAATTTAGAAGACATTGAATGGAAAAACCTTGTTATGCACTGGTCTCGTTCCCAGGATGAGGTACTGTCTATGAAATCACATGACAATTTGAACTTCTACTTTTCCGCATGTGCCTTACGGATCTTTTTTGCAGGAAATCTGCTCGAAGAAGAATTCCGGTTTGACAAGAACGACAGGATATCTCAAATATGTTGCCCGCTGCTTTGCTCTTGTTAGTACCTGTTGTCCTGTATCACTGTACTTGCATACATACCTGGTTCATTATGTGACAGCAGTATGCATGATAGCTTGCTTATCAATTGTTCGCTCCAAATTATCTGATCTATATGAATGGTTACATTAGTGTAGAATATATCCAATGCCAATGTTTTTTTAGCTCTGCATTGTTCTTGTAAGTACATGCTGTCCTTTATCAGTATACCTATAATGACAGGTAGTTGTTCATGTACCATCACTTTGTAGCTTATTTTCCTTTGCCATCCATTTTCTACACATCAGATCTATATTTACTCTTACCATAAGGTTGGTACTGAAGAAGTTTAGCTCTGCATTGCTCTTGGCTGTACTTTTTGCCTGTATCGCTGCACTTACATTTATAGCTACTTGGTTATGTAGCATCACTCTTCATCTTATCTTAAATATTCTCCATTTTTTCATATATTATCACATCTATATTTACTCTTAACAAAATGTAGAATAAAGGCAATGCTTTTGAAGAAGATTCTGTGGTAAACTTCTTGAATTGCCCCCCATCAGCATGGATAAGGCCTTTATAGAGCCTGTCTTCATCAATAATGTAAGTTTGTCCATCTCAAGCCTTCAAACTTTGTTGTATATATTCGGTTAGGCATGACTGCAACAGCTGTTTATTTTTGGTGTTTGCATCAAATTGCTTGTTTAAAGTTTATTATATGTAGTTCATAAACAAAAGTTCGTCCTTTCTCAATTTAAGTTTTCAGTTGTACAACCAAGTTCTTTCTTCATACCATGTAAATTAAACTATACAGAGTAAGTGATCTTCTTTTGCACTGCATGTATGCTTCTATTCTTCATCTGTAATCCAGTGGTGTGGTGAACCTACCCACTACAGCACAATGTCATATTCTGCAATGTCTTAAATATGAAAAATGTCATATCATTCTACTATTATTTAAACCGTCTCTTTATTTGCCAATCTAAAATGGTATAAGTTGACAGAACACTAACCATTGATACTTATGAGTTCTTGATCTGTAATCCAGTGGTGTCGTGAAGCTGCCAACTCCTTCACAATGTCATTTCCTGCCATGTCTTGACCTGAACAATACCATATTGTGTTAATGCAAATTTAAACTGTGTCACTTCATTCGTCAGTAAGAAATGTGATGAATTGTTTGCACTGATACTTTTATGTGCAAAACTTGTCATCTGTCTGCTTGTTTATCTTTCAGAGTGACACTACTAGGGAAAAGCCTAGCTGCAGCGCGGGTTTTGGGCCTATTAGTAGCGCGGGGGCAGGCGCTACAGCTAACGTATAGCAGTAGTGCCGGTGCGACCCACGCTACTACTACGTCCTTTAGTAGTAACGTGGGTAAAAATCCACGCTACTACTAACCTATGCTTTGAAAAAAAATTGAATTTTTTTTCGATTTTTTTGCCCGAATTTTCAAATTTCTTAATTATTTTCACCTCTAATCTCTAATCACTCCTCATTGCTGCTCAATTTAATCTCTAATCACCCCTCATCATTCCCAATCATCTAACTTCCCAGATGGTCACCCATCCTCTGACTACTCCAGCCTGAGCACGATTAACTTCCGGGTTCTATTCTCCCTCGATTCCAAGTCTGCACTTGTTGTTTTCCTGACAATAGTAAGATGTCAATCCTATTAACCTTCGGGAGTTTAGCTTGAGCATGAAGTCACACATTTCACTGTTTGAGTTTAAAACTATTGTTCTAAAAAACAATAATCATTTAGTAACACTAATATTTATTGAATAGGTAGTTTGACCTCATTTTGACCACAGTTTGACCAGATTTGACCAAAATTCCAAAAAACTGAAATAATTATTTAGTAACACTAATATTCTTGAATAATTATTTTGTAACACTAATACTTCTTGAATAAGTAGTTTGACCACAGTTTGACCAGATTTGACCAAAACTAAAAAAAACTAAAATTTGAGCATAATTTTTTTCCTTTTAGAATTTGAGGATTCTAAAAATTGGCAAACAGGCCGTAGGGTGTCTCCATCGGATGCGGATTTTTGTGCTGAACATTTTGATATATTATACGTTTTTTTCTGACATCATATGCAAAAGTTATAGCCGTTTTACATTTTCCCTACACTTTTGCAAAACATGTCCAAATTTAAGTTTTTAATTTTTCCTAACTAGTAGATGTAGTAACATAACTACATCTCGAAGGATTTTTAATTTTTGAAACATTCTGATACATTATACGTTTTTTTCTAACAACGTATGCAAAAGTGATAGCCGTTTTACATTTTCCCTACACTTTTTGTAAAACATGTCCAAATTTAAGTTTTTAAATTTTCCTAACTAGTATATGTAGTAACATAACTACATCTCGAAGGATTTAAATTTTTGAAGTTTTTATCATTTTCTTTTGCTTTTTACAAAACCGAAAAGGCGATCCACACGGGGGGGTAGAGTTTCAAAATGGGACCTTTAGTAGTAGCGAGGGTTTTTACCCCTCACTACTACTATGGCATGTCCCAGAGGGGCACAGTTGAGACCTCTTAGTAGTAGCGAAGGGTAAAAACTTAGTAGTAGCGCGGGTTTATAACCCTCGCTACTACTATGGCATGGCCCAGGGGCACGGTAGAGACCGCTTAGTAGTAGCGAGGGGTAAAAACCAGCGCTACTACTATCAACTTAGTAGAAGCGAGGGTTAAAAACCCGCGCTACTACTATGGCATGTCCCGGGGGTCACGGTAGAGACCGCTTAGTAGTAGCGAGGGTTAAAAACCAGCGCTACTGCTATCAACTTAGTAGTAGCGAGGGTTAAAACCCCGCGCTACTAGTAAGTAGCAGTAGCGAGGGATATAAACCCGCGCTGCTAGTAAGCGTCTGTGTATAAGCTTTTCCCTAGTAGTGTGAGGAAGATATAAGTGTTGAACAAGCGCAGTCTCATCATCTTGCTCAGGTGCTTGCGCTGCAGCTCCCCAGCAGGGCTAACCTTTCTTGAACTCTATTGAAGTGCTGTCGGTTTTGTATATTATTTTGTCGGCATGTTTATTTGCACTGGTGGCGATATTTGATGCCAAGTGTATGTAATCTGCTGTCTGCTTGTGCTTTATTATCATAGTGGCGAACTTTGATGCCCAGTGGATGTAATATGCCGTAATTTCTTTATTGTATAGTATAGGGTTTTTCTTATTCACAATGTTGCAGTTATTTTACTGTGTATATATATCCTGTCTTCGCAGTAAACCGGCCAAACCGTAAAATTACGGTACATAATCGGGCCGTCATGCAATCAAGATGTAGGTTGGGCCTGAAACGTGCCGATCAGCTCGTGGGTCGGCAGCAGCCCGAAATGAACTTCGGCCCATGATTGTGCGAATCAAATCACGGGCTTTTAACAGGCCGAAAAATTGTCTCGGTCCATGTTTGGCCCAATCAGATATTGGCTGCGAGCAGGCCGGATGCAAACCGGGCCGTAGTTAGGCCCAACTATATGACGTGCTTTTAACAGGCTGAAAATTAATATAGGGCCGAAATGTTAAATGGGCCCTTAACAGGCCAAAACTAATATCAGGCCGAATTACTAAGTGGGTCTTTAGCAAGTGGGCCTAAAAGCATAGTGTCCAGTTAACGGGCCGGATCTGATATGGGCCATAATTAGGCCCAAAACCTCTTAAAGGGCCAGACCTGATCTGGGCCGTAATTTGGCCCAGAACGTGGTAGGCTTTTAACAGGCCGGATCTCATATGGGCCACTATTAGGCCCGAAGCGTGACAGGCCATTAATAGACCATATCAAATATGGGCCGGCATTTGGCACAAAACATGGCAGCCAGTTAACGGGCCGGCCTACTAGGGTCCTCAAAATCTTGTGGGCCTACAGCTGGGCCGGCCCATTAATGTCGGTGAAATCTCGTGGGCCTTTAGCTGGGCCGACCCATTATGATCCGCAAGAATTTTGTGGGCCTTTACCTGGGCCGGCCTATTATGGCACACAAAAATCTTGTGGGCCTGTACCTGGGCCGGCCCATTATGGCCCGCGAAATCTTGTGGGCCTTTAGCTGGGCCAGCCCATTATGGTCCGCAAAATCTCGTGGGCCTTTAGCTGGGCCGGCCCATTATGGTTCGCAAAATCTTGTGGGCGTTTAGTTGGGCCGGCCCATTTAAACTTGTTGGGCCGTGCCACATGTCGACGTATCATAGGTACCTTCTGTCCAGTGAGTGGATGACATTTGTCCCGATGATGAGCCGACACGTGTTTCCTCTAGCCAATGATGATTTTACACGTGGAAAATCCCCATTGGTCGGGGCTGTTAACGGGTTATCGGATCCAAAACCCGACCCGATAGCTTAACGGTGTTCCGTTACGGTGGATGCCACGTGTTGGTCACCCTTGACGAAAGCACTTCTGTGACGCGCGATTTATCGTCATGGAAGTGGACACTTCCGTGATGATAATTTTGGTAATGTCATGGAACACTTCTACGACAGCACATGTATGACTATCTTGATTCTGTCATAAATTTGTCATGGATGTACATGCATGACAAAAAAGCGACCTACTGTGACAAACACGTATCATCACGGAAGTGTTTTTTTGTAGTGTTGAGAGTGATCCCGGAAGAGAAGGCGCAGGTGAAGGTGTTGGTCGAGTGGGTCGTCCAACTTGTCCACGACGGAGTGACTAGTATGGACCTGCTGGAGGTCTTCCTCAGTCGACGCATTCAACCACTTCAAGCTCATGACCATCCGATGTGGATGTACTCGGGACTCGAGGATTCCACTTGGATCCACCCAGAGGATGTTAGTGAGGACACACGGAGAAGTGGCTGAGAGGTATTACTGGCAACAAGTATAATCCCCGGGGGTCTAGGTGGGTGGTTCCATTCGACCATTTGTGCCAGCCGGAACAGGTACGATTCTGCATTGTCGAGTGTCTTCTTGATTCAGTATGTAACATCTTGTTGACGGTCGACTGTCTTTCTTTTGTTCATTTTCTTTTCAGGCTCTTATTGTTATGTACTCGATGCCCAATGGAGTGCAGGAGCAAAATGTCGAGGATGGGGCGAGTGGGGCGAGAGTGGCGAGTGGCACTCGGATGCAGAGGAGGACGAGGAGAGCTACGACCCAAGTGACGAAAAAGAGGTCGACTCGCCTCCTCGTAGAGAAAGGAGGTCCAAGCACGTTCACGACCCGGCAAGAACCCCTGACCTGGTGGCCGCACCGACTGGACAGTCTTCAAAGCGCCCTCGGACGTCTTCTCCGGTGCCGACTGAGATGGGACCGAAACAGCTCAAGACTGCGCCGCCTCCTATGCCGAAACTATTGAAGGCCAAATCCTCCAAACCGCCGAAGGCTTTGCCCAGAATCAAAGTGACCATTCCCACCATCTCCGGGTAATCATCTGACCCGATCTTTTGGTCGACTCGAGAAACAGAACATAACCGACTGAAAGTTGACATTTGCAGTGCTACTACCTCTGGAACTTCTTCCTGCCAATACCGAGACGAGGAAATGGAAGACGCGGTTACCTCCAACCCAGGTAAAATTCTCGTGATCTTGTTCTTGATTATTTGGTCGATCAAATTATGGAAATTCACTTGGGGTTGACTGATTTATCTGCAGCCCCACCCAACGTTATTGAGCTTCTGGATGATGATGAAGATGTGGCCCCAAGACCCAGAAAGAACAAAAAAGTAGCGGCTGGCAAGACATCTCAGCCGGGGCTGACAACAGAACCAACTATCCAACAACCTGAAGATGGAGGTGGGGCCTCTGTAAATTTTGCTGTCCCATTGTCGAGTGAGCGCCCTACACCGTCGATTGTACCAGTGTTTCCTTCAACCGCCCAACCCCATGTCTCGGGCCTCCAAGCTGCCGCATCTGGGCCTTCTGCCCCTTTCTTCACCAACTATCATGTTCCGGAAAGCTAGTCGGACGCTGCTGCGGAGGCTATCCGTCAGGCTAACGTGATGATGGAGGAGATGAAGACGATGCACGAGAACAGCCAGGCTACATACGACGCGAGTGCGGCTCTTTGGGCCAATGTTGAGGTAAGTTGGCTTTCGACTGACCTTGTTCTATTAGGATGTGCTACCTAAAATATTTTCTTTCATACAATCTCTTATTGTTTGCGTCGAATCTGTACACCCACTGGGTGTTTTGTTGTCTTTAGTATTTGCGCTCTTCCACTCGGCCTGGGCGAGTGGGATCACAACCGGTGGGGGCACGCTAAGTGCACCCACTGGGTGTAGTCCCCGAGACCGCAGTCGACTGCGGGCAGTCGACTGGGGTCTGAGTACTTTTCACTTTCCTTTCTTCCACTCGACCTGGGTGGACCGGCCGAGTGGGATCTGAACCAGTGGGGGCACGTCAAGTGCACCCACTGGGTGTAGTCCCCGAGACCGCGGTCGACTGCTGGCAGTCGGCCGGGGTCTGAGTAGTTCTTCTCTCTTTCTTCTCCTTTTTGTACTTGACCCGAGCGGACCGGTCGAGTGGGGTCTGAATCAATGGGGGCATGCCAAGTGCACCCGCTGGGTGTAGTCCCCGAGACCGGGGTCGACTACGGGCAGTCGACTGGGGTCTGAGTAAACTTTTAAGTTTTATTCACTCGGAAGTAAATAATCTTTCATCTTGTCGATTGGCATGTCTTTTACCTTCAGCAGAAATCTTGTACTCTCATTTCTAAGTTCGCCGAATTTGAGGAGAAGAAGAGGCAACTCAACCTCGACTTGGAGCTGGCCCAACAAAAGTTGAAGAAAGCTCGAGATGAAGCTGTTGGTATGGAAGGTAACTGCCTGTCGACTGTTCACATCGATCGTCCTCTAAAATATTTCTTCGATCTCTTGTTTGATCCGATTGTTTGCTTTGCAGAGAAAATGAGGTTGGCTATGGAGAAGAAGGACTTGGACCTTGCAGCTGCGCAGAAGGAAGCTCGAGTTAAGACTGCCCTTGCAGACCAGAAGCTGGCTTCGGCCGGAGTGCTGGAAGAAGAAGTAAGCAAGCTGAAGTCCTCTCTCACTGAATCCAACCGAGAGGTAACTCGTCTGAAGAAGGATAAGATGGCTCTGAATGAGAATCTAGAGTCTGCGGCTCATAAGTGAAATGACGTGGAAGCCTATCTAAGAACTCCTGCCAAGAAGCTCTATCTTATGCTGGAAGGTACTCCTTTTAATCCGACTGCTTTACTGCTTGCAAGTTAATCCTGTCCAGTTGACTCACTAACTCTTTGGCTGCAGAATTCTGCCAAAACTTTGACGAGGAAACTGGGCGGATCGAGACGGGTTTAGACCCTATCATTTCTCCAGTCGGCGACGAGGCTGCCATGAATGTGCTTCGACTAGAATCCCGTGTCGCCAGTGTCACAAGTTACCTCGCTCGTTTGAAGGTGGCAGTTTCAAGGATCGACTCATCACTCTGGCCAAGGGCGACGCTTCAAAATAACCTCCAATCTCTGATGACTCGTCTCAACGAGGTTCCTGGTCGAGTGCAAGAGTGGAAGAAGTCCTCTGCCCGGTGTGGTGCTGACGTGGCGTTGTCCTTGGTAAGAGTCCACTGCAAGGAAGCTCGCGAAGACAAGCTGGCGGCGATCAAGGTCGCCAACACCAAAAGGCACGATTTCAAGTCCTTTATGGAGACTTTCATAGCTTCCACCACTCGGATTGCAGATGGAATCGACTTGGATGAATTCGTTGAACCTGCCAGCCCTCCTCCTGCCGAATGAACAAACTTTGAGATTTAAACTTGCCTTAAATTTGCCTCGAGATGCCGAGTGGTTGCTGTAACCATTAAAATCCTTCGGGCTTGATGCTCGAATACTTTTGATCCATCGCCTGGAATTTTTTGGATCTATCTGAACTTGGTTTATTTCTGAATATGTTTGTTTTTGCCTTCGCATGGAATTTGCTCTTTGGGATGTAGCCCTGAAGTGGAGAGTTCAATCGACTTGCGCCTCGTCGTCCTTGCGGACAGGGACGGGGCGCACGTTGTATTTGTGGTGTAGCTCGGAGAAAGAGGTCGCAGTCGACCCACACCTCATCGTCTTTGCGGATGAGGATGGAGAGTATGTTGTACTTGTGGCGTAGCTCGGAGAAGAAGGCCGCGGTCGACCTGCACCTCGTCGTCCTTGCGGATGGGGATGGAGCGTATGTTGTACTTGTGGCGTAGCTCGGAGAAGAAGGCCGCGGTCGACCCGCACCTTGTCGTCATTGCGGATAGGGACAGACTTTAAACCTTAGGCAAGTACTGGACTGCAGCTAAGCCTCCGAGTGGGAGGGTTGCTCACCACTTGGAAGGATTTTTTAAACTTAGGCGAGTACTGGACTGCAGCTAAGCCCCCGAGTGGGAGGGTTGCTCACCACTCGGTAGGATTTTACAAACTTAGGCGACTACATGACTGCTGCTAGGCCCCTGAGTGAGAGGGTTGCTCATCACTCGGCAGGATTTTACAAACTTGGCGAGTACTGGACTGCAGCTAAGGCCCCGAGTGGGAGTGTTGCTCACCACTTGGTGGGATTTTACAAACTTAGGCGAGTACTGGACTGCATCTAAGCTCCCAGTGGGAGGGTTGCTCACCACTCGGTAGGATTTTACAAACTTAGGCGAGTACATGACTGCAGCTAAGCCCCCGAGTGGGAGGGTTGCTCACCACTCGGTAGGATTTTACAAACTTAGGCGAGTTCTGCACTACAGCTAAGCCCCCCAGTGGGAGGGTTGCTCACCACTCGGTTGGATTTTACAAACTTAGGCGAGTACTGGACTGCAACTAAGCCCCCGAGTGGGAGGGTTGCTCACCACTCGGTAGGATTTTACAAACTTAGGCGAGTACTGGACTGCAACTAAGCCCCTGAGTGGGAGGGTTGCTCACCACTCGGTAGGATTTTACAAACTTAGGCGAGTACTGGACTGCAGCTAAGCCCACGAGTGGGAGGGTTGCTCACCACTCGGTAGGATTTTACAAACTTAGGCGAGTACATGACTGCAGCTAAGCCCACGAGTGGGAGGGTTGCTCACCACTCGGTAGGATTTTACAAACTTAGGCGAGTACTGGACAATAGCTAAGCCCCCGAGTGGGAGGGTTGCTCACCACTCGGTAGGATTTTACAAACTTAGGCGAGTACTGGACTACAGCTAAGCCCCCGAGTGGGAGGGTTGCTCACCACTCGGTAGGATTTTACAAACTTAGGCGAGTACAGGACTGCAGCTAAGCCCCCGAGTGGGAGGGTTGCTCACCACTCATTAGGATTTTACAAACTTAGGCGAGTTCTGGACTGCAGCTAAGCCCCCAAGTGGGAGGGTTGCTCACCACTCGGTTGGATTTTACAAACTTAGGCGAGTACTGCACTGCAACTAAGCCCCTGAGTGGGAGGGTTGCTCACCACTCGGTAGGATTTTATAAACTGAGGCGAGTACTGGACTGCAGCTAAGCCCCCGAGTGGGAGGGTTTCTTACACTCAGTAGGATTTTACAAACTTAGGCGAAACGGATCCGCAGCTAAGCCCCCGAGTGAGAGACTTGCTCACCACTCGGTAGGATTTTACAAACTTAGGCGAAACGGATTCGCGGCTAAGCCCCCGAGTGAGAGACTTGCTCACCACTCGGTATGATTTTCTTTTGAACTTAGGCGAAACGGATTCCCAGCTAAGTCACCCACTTGGGGGATTTCAGACGCAAATAAAAGAAACAACAATCATTCAAGAGGACTGTGAAGCTCTCGTCTTTGATAAAAAATTACAAAGGTATTTCTTATTACATTTTATTTGAATGAGTACTTAAGTATAAAAGGGGCGGAGCAGCTCCGCATTCCAAGCCCGTGGCTCGTCCTTCTTATGCTTGACAGTGTAAAGGTGGTATGCTGCATTGTGGAGCACTCTGGTGACAATGAAGGGACCTTCCCAAGCTGGGGCGAGCTTGTGTGGTTTCTACTGATCCACTCGAAGAACCAAGTCACCCTCTTGAAAGCTCGACCCTTCACATGTCTAGCATGGAATCGACGCAAGTCTTGCTGATAAATGGTCGACCGGATCAAATCCATCTCTCTTTCCTCCTCTAGGAGGTCAACTGCATCTTGCCGAGCTTGTTCTGCTTCATCTTCAGAGAGAAGCTCAACTCGTGGTGCATTGTGAAGCAAGTCACTCGATAGAACTGCCTCAGCTCCATAGACCAAAAAGAATGGAGTTCGGACAGTCGACCGATTGGGAGTTGTCCTTAATCCCCAAAGAACTGATGGAAGTTCATCAACCCAGGAGCCCGCTGCGTGCTTGAGATCTCGCATCAATCGGGGTTTCAGTCCTTTGAGAATCAGGCCATTTTCTCTTTCTGCTTGTCCATTCGACTGGGGATGGGCGACTGAAGCATAGTCGACTCGTGTGCCTTGTGAGGCGCAGAAGGTTCTGAACTCATCAGAGTCGAAGTTCGATCCGTTGTCTGTGATGATGCTGTGCGGAACCCCATACCTGAATGTCAACTCTCTGATGAAGCTGACAGTAGTACTAGCTTCAAGATTCTTAATAGGCTTGGCTTCGATCCATTTGGTAAACTTGTCGACTGCTACAAGCATGTGAGTAAAGCCACTCCTACCAGTCCTCAGTGGACCAACCATGTCCAATCCCCAAACAGCAAAGGGCCAGACGAGTGGAATGATCTTTAGGGCTGATGCACGTTTGTGCGACATATTGGAGTAGAACTGGCAGCCTTCACATCTGTCGACTATATCTTTCGCCATTTCATTTGCTTGTGGCCAATAAAATCCAGCTCGGTATGCTTTAGCCACAATGGTCCGAGAGGACGCATGGTGACCACAGGTCCCCGAATGGATGTCATGGAGGATCACTCGACCTTCTTCTGGCATTATGCATTTCTGGTTGATTCCAGTTGCACTTTCTCTGAACAGTTGTCCTCTTATTACAGTAAAGGCTTTGGATCGACGGACGATCTGTCGAGCCTCTTCTTCATCCTCTAGGAGCTCTTTCCTAAGGATATATGCAATGTATGGCACCGTCCAGTCGGGAGTGATGACCAACACCTCCATGATCAAGTCGACCACGACTGGGACTTCGACTTCAGTCGGATCTGTGGCACTCTTAGGCTGCGGGGGCTCTTCAGCGAAGGGATCTTCTTGAACTGAAGGTGCATGAATATGCTCCAGGAACACATTACTGGGAATAGCTTCTCTCTTGGAGCCTATCTTTGCTAAATCATCTGTTGCTTGATTTTTTAGTCGGGGTATATGATGGAGCTCTAACCCCTCAAACTTATTTTCCAACTTCCTCACCGCGTTGCAGTAACCAGTCATGGTTGGGCTTCTGACGTCCCATTCCTTCATCACTTGATTGACTACCAACTCTGAGTCGCCATAGACCATGAGGTGACGGACGCCGAGTGAGATGGCCATGCGCAACCCATACAAGAGTGCTTCATATTCTGCTTCGTTATTGGAGGAATCAAAGTGAATCTGGAGGACATATATGACCTTGTATCCTTGGGGGGATACCAGTACCACCCCAGCACCGGAACCATTCAGCATCTTGGAGCCATCAAAGAACATGGTCCAGTGCTCCGAGTGAACTTGAGTCGGCAGTTGTTGCTCAATCCATTCGGCGAGGAAATCCGCTATTGCTTGGGACTTGATAGCTTTCTTTGCCTCGAACTTGATATCTAAGGGAAGGAGTTCAATCGCCCACTTTGCCACTCGACCAGTTGCATCTCTGTTGTTCAGAATCTCTGATAATGGAGCATCGCTGACGACTGTAATGGAGTGATCAGAGAAGTAATGTGCAACCTTCTTCGTGGTCATATAAATCCCATAAACAAGCATATGATAATGTGGATATCTTTGCTTTGATGGAGTCAAAACATCAGAGACATAGTATACTGGGCGCTGAACTTTGTAGACGTTTCCTTCTTCTTCCCACTCGACCATAAGTACTGTACTGACGACTTGTCCAGTGGCTGCAATGTAAAGCATTAAAGGCTCTTTGCTGATTGGAGTAGCAAGCACCGGCTGGGTGGAAAATAGGGCTTTGAGCTCTGCAAATGCTGCATCAGCTTCAGGAGTCCACTCAAACTTATCTGACTTCGTCATCAGTCAGTAAAGAGGCAGTGCCTTTTCACTAAGGCGAGAAATGATTCGACTTAGGGTGGCCAAACAACCAGTAAGCTTCTAGACATCATGCACAACACAAGGCGTTTCATCCGGAGTATGGCACCCACTTTCTCTGGGTTAGCGTCGATCCCTCGTTCGGAAAAGAGAAAACCGAGTAATTTTCCACATGGAACTCCAAACGTGCACTTTGATGGATTGAGCTTGATATCATACCTTCTGAGGTTGGCAAAGGTTTCAGCAAGGTCAGCCAGTAGGTCAAAACCTTTATGTGACTTGACCACAATGTCATCCATGTATGCTTCCACATTCCGACTGATCTGAGTGAGCAAGCACTTCTGAATCATCCGCATGAATGTGGCTCCAGCGTTCTTCAAACTGAATGGCATAGTGACATAACAGAAGCACCCAAATGGGGTGATGAAAGTTTTTTTATCTCATCAGGTCCATATAGACGTATCTGATGATACCTGGAATAAGCGTCCAAAAAGGACAAACGCTCACACCCCGCAATCGAGTCGACTATTTGGTCGATGCGAGGGAGAGGAAAGTGATCTTTCGGGCAGGCCCGATTGATATGTTTGAAGCCGATGCACATGCGAAGCGAGTCGTCCTTCTTTGGGACCATGACAACATTAGCTAACCACTCGGAGAGGTAAATCTCTCGGATAAACTCAGCTGCCAGAAGCCGAGCCACTTCTTCACCGATTGCCTTCCTCTACTGTGCGGCGGACCGTCGAAGATGCTCTTTCACTGGTTTCACCTTTGGGTAGACTCATAAACGATGCTCAGCCAGTCCCCTGGGAACACCTGGCATGTTAGAAGGTTTCCATGCAAAGATGTCCCAGTTCTCACGGAGGAACTGGATGAGAGCTTCTTCCTATTTAGGGTCGAGTGTTGTTGAAATGTGAGTCGGAGCAGCATTAGGATCTGTTGGATGAATATGAATCGGCTTCGTTTCACCAGACGACTGGAATGCTGAATCTGTGGCGGGCTTCTTAGCTCACAACAAATCACTTGAATATGCATTTTTTTATATTCCTGCAACTCCACTACTGCCATCTGTGCATCGGTGATCTTTGAGCCCTTCTGGAAGCACTCTTCTGCCTTCTTTCGACTGTCAGTGATAGTGATCACCCCTTTAGGACTAGACATCTTCAATTTGAGGTACACGTAACATGGTCGAGCCATAAAACGTGCATAACCTGGCCTGCCTAGAATAGCATGATAGGCACTCTGGAAATCCACAACTTCAAATGTCAACTTTTCCTTGCGGTAATTCTTGGAATCACCGAAAACTACATCAAGGGCGATATGACCAAGTGACGCAGCCTTCTTGCCAGGAATAACTCCATGGAAACTCATATTACTTTCACTGAGTCTGGACATCGGAATGCCCATTCCTTTCAACGTCTCTGCATATAGTATATTCAGACCACTGCCACCATCCATCAGAACCTTAGTCAATCAAGTGCCTTCGACTACTGGGTCGACCACCAGCGCTTGCCTCCCAGGGGTGGCTATGTGCGCTGGGTGATCAGACTGGTCGAATGTAATGGCAGTCTGAGACCACTTCAAATAACTGGGTGTCACCGGAGCGACCATGTTCACTTCTCTGTTGATGACTTTCAGTCGACTCTTACTCTCAACATCAGCGAAAATCATCAGAGTGGAATTGACGTGGGGGTAACCATCATCGCCTTCCTCCTCATCCTCAACTTTGTCCGCTTCCTTCTCCTTTTCCTTGGGTTGTTTCTCTCGGAATTGCTGGATTAGGAGTCGACACTGTCGAGTGGTATGCTTCGGGTAAATGAAATTACCATCTTCATCTTTTTTGGTGTGAATGTGGCATGGTAAATCTAGCACATCATTTCTATCTTGATCTTTTACTTTCTTGGGGTTCCACGGCCCTTTGGGTTTCCCTTTGAACTTTCCTTGAGTCACGTCTAAGGCTTCACCAGGAGCGGCTGGCTCGGCTTTGCGCTTCTGCTTCCGACTGGAGTTCCCTCCTTCGGTTTCATGGGCGATTGTTTTGTGCTTGCCACTCCGAAGTCGGTCTTCTTCTTCACCATTGGCGTACTTGGTGGCAATCTCCATCATCCGAGTCAGAGTCATATATCCAGTCTGACCGAATTTTAGGTTCAACTCCCGATACTTAACTCCTTCTTTGAAGGCACAAATTGCCTGGTGATCTGACACATTCTCCACCGTGTGGTGCAACGTGATCCATCTCTGGATATAATCACTCAAAGTTTCATTCGGTTTCTGAATGCAACACTGCAATTCTGTCAGCCCTGCTGGCCATTTTCAAGTACCTTCAAATGTTCTGACAAATACTCGGGCAAGATCTTCCCAAGTATAAATACTACTAGGCGCTAACTAATTCAGCCACGCTCTGGCCGAGCCCTCCAACATCAAAGGAAGGTGCTTCATGGCCACTTCATCGTTGCCACCACCAATATATACAGCCACTCAATAATCCTCAAGCCAAGTGTCAGGCTTGGACTCGCCAGTGAATTTACTGACTCCAGTCGCCAACCTCAAGTTGGGAGGAATCACCGTAGGCGTGATAGCTCTGCTGAAGCACTCTGGACCTGAGACATGTACCCTGCTCATGGTTGGGAAATCTCTGTCGTGACCTTCTCTGTGAGCTCTGTTTCTGTCGACCAGACCCTGAATGAGAATAGATCTCGTATCAAAGCCCGGTAAAATGGAGTCGACTGGAATCCTTCGCCCACCACTATGAGGACGTCTGTCATCATGCTGCCGAGGCACGTATGACTCACTCCTTGGGGGAGGAGTGGGCACTCGACGACGATCATCGTGATCGAGTCGGTGATCAAACTGCTCGTGGTTTCTGTACTGATCTCGCCGGTCCCCACGTCCTTCATGCCTCAGGAGTGATCTCAGCCTGTGAGCCGATTGGACGGTGTCTGCAACTATGGACCTGCTATGGATCCTATTCCGCAACTAAGATACTGTTGTATTCTGCTCTCCGGCCGCACGGAGCAAAGCCCGGATCTGCACCAAACCTCGACCAGCTTCTGACTGGGAAGGTTGGATTGACTCCGCTATTCAGGCCACAGTTGCGAGATTCTGGATCGGAGTTTGGTATACCTGAGTCGGAAGCGGAAAAAGTTGGCATCGACTGGACTCGGGATACGCAGCCGAGCACGCTCGTCGAGTGCGCGCTGGAGGTTCTCCATTCGAGTGCGCTCAGCCAAGTTGGCCAGGCGCGCCTCCTCCAAGGCCTGGGCCTTACGGGTTTCTCCAATGATAGGAGTGTGAAGCGCATCCATGTTCCGGCGGCGAAGTTCGTCCCTTTGCTGTGAAGAGAGGGGTTCGGGGCGGTACTCTTCGTGAACACGCGACGGAGCACTGTCCCCATTGCCTCCGTCATCATGGGTGAAGCCAGGAGGACTGCGTGGTCCATTGACCATCAAAACTTTTGCCACGGGGTCGCTGCTGTCGCACTCGGATGTAGTCTCTACGGAGCCGGTCGAACATGCCGTAGAGAGTTTCGTCGGGCTCAATTGCTGTGACTTGGGGGGTGGCCGACTGGCGAGCCACCTCATGCCTCACCCATCGCTGAAGTCTCGATCGACCAGAACGCTTGCTCCGGCGGGCTGCATGGAACATTACAAAAAAAGACACATCCGTGACATTTTGGGCCGAACAATTTTTTTTTCTGTCATACATATGACACTTCTATGACAATAATTGTGACAAAACCCGGTATCATCATAGATGTGGTGGGCTCCTACTTCCATGACAAAAAAACATGACAGAAAATGGGCTTTTCGTCCTGGGCGGGCCGGAGACGCAGCTGCATGACATTCTTTGGGCCGTCCATGACGGAAAAAACCGTGGTAGAAGCGAGGGGGAGGAAAATTTCTGGGAGCTCCCGGTTACGGTGGGAGGTCGGGGGCCGAGCGATGCGCGTTTCTCTCATACACGTACGCGCGTGTGTGCGAGGCGTTGGCTCTAACTGAACCCGAGCGAGGTGTTGGGCTCTAACTGAACCCGAGCGATTGCACTGCAGGCTACGCATTACTGAACCCGAGCGATCGATCGGTGGCTGTTAACTGAACCTGATCGAGAGATTCCTTCGCTACTGTTGCTAACTGAAGCCGATCGATGGGATGAACAGCGAGCGTTGCGGGGGGTTTGGATGAACAGTGAGCGGTGGCGTTGCCTCTGGATGAACAGGACCCTGTGGTGTGGTGGAGGGCTGGATGAACAGTAGACGGTGGAGGGGTGCCCGTGGAGGGGTGGATGAACAAGACACCGTGGTGTGGAGGGCTGGATGAACAGTAGACGGTGGAGGGGTGGTTGAACAGGACCCCGTGGTGTGGAGGGCTGGATGAACAATAGACGGTGGAGGGGTGCCTGTGGAGGGGCGGTTAAACAGGACCCCGTGGTGTGGAGGGCTGGATGAACAGTAGATGGTGGATGGGTGGTTGAATAGTAGCCGGTGGAGTAGCGCACAGTGGAGGCTGGATGAACAGGAGCCCGTGGATGAACAGTCGCAGGTGGAGGCTGGAGGAGGTCGACGGTGGATGAACAGTAGCTCGTGGAGGCTGGAGGGGGTTGACGGTGGAGATGAATAGTATCCCATGGAGTCCCGTTTTGCGGTACGCCACACCCCTCCCGATGAACAGGACCCCCGTTTCGACCGTAGCGCTCCAACACAAGTCCGTTTCGTCCGTTTTGCGGTACACCACACCGCTCCCGATTAACAGGACCCCTGTTTCGACCATAGGAGGTCTGTTTCCTCCGTTTTGTGGTACGCCAGACCGCTCTCGACGAACATGATCCCATTTCGAACGTGGCCGGTCGAACACAACGCCGTTTCCTCCGTTCTGCGGTACGTCAGGCCTCGTTCCATCGCATGTTCTGTCCAAGCCCTCCCGATGAACACGACGCATTCCGTTGCCTCCCCATGAACACGACGCATTCCGTTGCCTCCCCATGAACACGACGATGACGTTGTTTCTCCGTTCCGACCCAGCCATGTACACGAGCCCTGGCCGTATGTATGCGCGAGTAGGCGTTCGAGACCCCGCCCGTATGTACACATACATGGCCGCATTTTCTTTCTTGCACCCTGATCGCTGTACGTACGTGTACATGCTACGTGCGTGCCTCTACATCGACCAGTATGTACGTACATGTTCGCGACCAGAATGACAACGCTACGTACGTTTCGACCAGGTGGGTCCCGACTGTCAGGCACTTCCTTGCCTGCGAAGATGTAGCTGGTCGGTCCCAGCAGTTAGGGGGCGAATCATTTTGTTTTTTTGACCAGACGCACTTCCTTGCCTGCGAAGATGTAGCTGGTGGGTCCTAGCAGCCGGGGGCCTCGTGGGTCCCAGCAGTCAGGGGGGCGAATCATTTTTTTTCAGACACACTTCCTTGCGTGCGAAGATGTAGCTCGTGGGTCCCAGCAGTCAGGGGGCGAATCATTTTTTTTGCGAAATACGGTGGCCCGTTCGGTGGGTCCCCGCTGTCAGGTGGAGGAATAATTATTTTGCGCATAGTAAGGAGGCACTTCCTTGCGGCTGTCGTGGACCCAACTGTCAGCCTCTCCACGTATAGTACTCTTCCGATGGAAGTCGGTCGTGGACCACGTTTACCACACCGCGCCGAGAGCACCAGGGCGGTGGTCTGGACGATGGCGAGGCCTAGGAAGGGGACGACGCGGACCCGGGGAAGACGTAGCAGTGGAAGCCCGGGCGTAGAGGAGTATGAGGGTTCACTGGTTCGGCTGTGGTGTGAGGCTGCCATCGCCGCAGAATAACAGGGGGTGTGGGTGAGTACAGGGATGGCCTGGCCAGCGGTGGGAGTAGTACGGGGTGGTGAGGCCTCTGCGGCATCACAGCCGGCCACGGGAGGCAGGAGCACGCGAGACGACCGGCGCTGCTTTGGGCGGCTGGAGCAAGAAGACCAGAGGTTGAAGAAGCACTACGGCCGTTGGATGGACATCGTACGATCACTGCAACTAGAATCGTTTATATTGACTAAGTTGACAAAGCCCTTGGTACGCGTTAACTTAGTAGGCCCACAGCTCGGATTTGGCAGAGAACATATAGCCCATTTGCGATTTGTAACAATGTACAGCCCATTTTTTAATTCTAAGGGAATTTACTACAGCCCATTTATAGTTTTTTAAAAGTACAACCCAACTTCTAGCTAGGACAACGATTAATAATTTCAAACAACCGCTCAAAACAGAATTCAAAAAAAATTCCCACATTTTGATGGGAACCGAAATATTTATATCCGAAATTTCTAGTCAGGTTAAATATAATTTCAAAATAAAGTTGTATTACGTTAAAATCCAACGAAATATTGCGCGCGCAAGACGTAATGAAATTAAAATTTTCAAATTCCAAAAATAATATATTTTTCAAACTAATTACGTGTTTGGTGCATAGTAACTGTCCAGTTATTATAATTACATCCCATTTATTATTTCTTAAAGTCCATTTTCTTGTTAAGCCTAATGCATACCTCCTAGGAAAGTTTGCAGCCCAGTGGGGCGGAGAATAAAAAGTTGACCCGGATATTGTGTACAACTGTCGGCCCAGTTGCATTGCTAATGTTGAAAAAAAGCTATTTTTTATACACAGATTAAAAAATTGTATAGATAAGGAACATTTTTATACACACATTTAACAATTTTTAAATACATGATTAACACTTTTTAAAACATATTTTTTAGTCAACAGTGGGCCCACAGCGAGCGGAGGAGGTCACAATACACATATTTTTTAAATACGTGATTAACACTTCTGCAAAAACAATTAGCCCACAGCGAGCCAATTAGCTCAAGTTGGCCCGCAGTGGGCCGACAGGGGACAGTCGGCCAGCTGGAGGCCGACTGGAATCCAATCGGCCTGCTGTTGGCCGACTAGGCCCAGTTGGCCTGCAGCGGGCGGACGGTGTATTATTTTTGAAAAAAATTACCAGCGTAATATTTATGAAAATTAATAAAAAAATGTATTATTTAAGAAAAAATGGCGAAAAAAGGCCTATGTACTACAGTACAACCTAACATGGTTACTCAGCCCACATTCAGCGACACCGGAAAGGCGCAAACAAGGCTTCTATACAACTTTTTGAAGTCACTGAGCTCAGTTAATAACTTAAGAAAAAAGTTAGATTAGAGTGGAACCTAATTAAGAGCTGTCATGAGCAAATAAATAATTCAACGGGTCCCACTTGTGCGTGTGCGCATGTCTGTGTGTGTGTGTGTGTGTGAGAGAGAGAGAGAGAGAGAGAGAGAGATAGAGAGAGAGACCCATCGGCCTATGCTCGTAAATACATCTTTCAGCCATATGCATTGCTGATGCTCAGTAAAAACTTATATAGTTGACACAATCATGTAGAACATCATAGCACACTGAACTTGCATACAAAAATTTCACGCAGGCGGCACAATCAGGATGGAAGCAGTGGATCGCTACGGGAAGGGCTATGTTGAAACCAACAAAGTCGTACATAACGGTTCATCATCTTTATCAATGACGGGGAAATATCTTGAATGTTGTGCAAAGAAAACAGACAGACAACACAATAAGTTCTCCTAGCACATTAAGTTGACGTACAACCCTTTCTAAAAAAAGTTCAGGTACAAAATTAGAACAGGTCTCAATCAAATGTACTGGCATATCAGTGCTTCACACCCATAGCTCGGATTTAACTAGTATCTGACAAGATTCAGTTGTTACCTCAAATTAGAGCCCATCCAGGCAGCCAGCCCTGCCTCTTCGCCAAAAGAAGCAGTGGCCTCCGCCGCGCGATGGAGTAGGCCCTGTGCCATCCATCGTTCCGAGCAACACGGGGAAAGTCTGACGTTGACTCCTGTAATGGACGTTGAGGGAGTCCTGGATTAGGGGGTGTTCGGATAGCCGGACTATACCTTCAGCCGGACTCCTGGACTATGAAGATACAAGATTGAAGACTTCGTCCCGTATCCGGAAGGGACTTTCCTTGGCGTGGAAGGCAAGCTTGGCGATATGGATATGTGGATCTCCTACCATTGTAACCGACTCTATGTAACCCTAACCCTATCTGGTGCCTATATAAACCGGTGGGTTTTAGTCCGTAGGACAACACATTCATACACAACAATCATACCATAGGCTAGCTTCTAGGGTTTAGCCTCTCTGATCTCATGGTAGATCTACTGTTGTACTGCCCATATCATCAATATTAATCAAGCAGGACGTAGGGTTTTACCTCCATCAAGAGGGCCCGAACCTGGGTAAAACATCGTGTCCCTTGCCTCTTGTTACCATCTGGCCTAGACGCACAGTTCGGGACCCCCTACCGGAGATCCGTCGGTTTTGACACCGACATTGGTGCTTCATTGAGAGTTCCTCTGTGTCGTCGTCATCAGGAAGGATGCCTCGCCCCGTCTTTAAAGATGGCACCGTTGCTAAAGGAGCTTTGGCTGTCGGCCAAACCCTCCGGCTAGGTGGTTTTCTTATGACCGCCTGTTCGGCTTCTACGCCGACGATGACCTCTCGAGCCATCGAAAACAATCTTCATGTCAGCTCGGTACTCACCGAGCAGTTAGATCCAACGGAGCTCTCCTCCATAAACGAGCTCTTGGATCGCATCGCCGCCCTGGGAGTCGCTACAGATTACGACCAGATTGGGCCTAAACCCGATCTGAGAGAGATTAACTCTCCCCAAGTCACACATCACGTTGCCGTAGTAGAGGGACAGTCGGAGACCCTTCATCTATCTTAAGGACTAGCTACGTCCGGATTCCCGACCCCTCCCAGCCGGATACCCGCGGAGGGGAGGATATCACTCAAGACCTGAACTTAGAGTCAGGCGACGGGCTGGATTCATTGGACAACATCCAGGAATCCAAATTTTCGAGTTCGGAAACTCCTCGGCCTCTGAGCCTCAGATTGGGTGAGGCTTCGGATCTAATTCCACCCACCCACCCAAACATAAGCGATCTATCCCAAATCAGACAAGAGCCCGAAGAAACAGTACATCATTACTGGGCCAGATTCCTCCTGGTTAGGAACATGATAAAGGACTGCCGCGACGAAGACGCAATCTCAATTTTCTGCAATAATTGCACGGACAAGGGAATCCTCAATGCCATAAGTCACCGTGATATTACATGCTTCGCTAACTTGGCATCCATCGTATGAAAGTACTATGCGATGGAAAGCGCCTGGAAAACCAAAATAAAATTTTGGGACGATCCGGCCCTGAATACAAACCCAGTCCGAAATAAAAGGGCGCATTATCGCCAGACACCCGGGTCAAACACCAAAAAGAAAAAACCCTCTATAGGACATGGAACCGTACTGGAAGGATGGCTTAATGGACCGTGTAAAATTCACAGTACAGAGGACGCCACACCAACTCACAGCCTTAGAGCATGTTGGATACTCCGGCAGGTGGCCAAAATTGGCGAAGATCTCCTAATTCCGGAGGCCACAGAAAGCCACCCCAGAGACACAAATACGGTATTAACAGTCTTCGAGACTTTAGCATCAAATAATATGCGAAAAAGGACACTCCGTAGCCTTGCCGAAGTCTACCAAGTAGCAACAATAAACCCATGGAGTGACACGGCTATTACCTTTAACGCCAGTGATGAACCTAAATTCCGAATAGCCCGAGCACCGGCCGCATTGGTCCTCAGTCCAATAGTGGATGGCTTTCGTATTACCAAGGTACTCATGGACGGTGGCAGCGGATTGAACCTCATTTACGAGGAAACCCTTCAAAAATGGAAATAGACTGGAACCGCATTGAGCGAAGCAGCACAGCCTTTAGAGGAATAATCCCCAGTCGGGAAGCGCGCTGTATAGGAAAAATCATGCTAGATGTGGTGTTCGGCACGCCGGATAATTACAGGTCCGAAGAGGTCATGTTCCATGTGGCTCCGTTCAGCAGCGATTATCATGCTCTGCTAGGGCGGGAAGTGTTTACAATCTTCCAAGCAATACCCCATTACGGGTACATGAAACTCAAGATGCCCGGGCCTAACGGGATCATCACTATCACTAGTGATCCGGACATAGCACTCCGCGCCGAAAACAAGACAGCCGCACTGGCCCTCGAGGCACTATCCAAATCCCTAGCGGCTGAGGAACTGACTGCGCTGCGCTCCATGGTGAATAGGGACGATGTGGTACTCGACAAAAGATCCAAGTGCACCTCCTTTAAACCGGCGGACGAAATAGTCAAATTCCAGGTCCATCCAACGGACCCCAATAAAACAGCTTCCATCGGGGCACAGTTAAACCCTGATGTAGACACCGCACTGCGAGAGTTCCTACAAGAGAACCAGGACATTTTCACCTGGCATCCTTCAGACATGCCAGGAATCCCACGCAGGCTGGCAGAGCACAGCTTAAATATCCTAAAAGGATTCAAACCTGTCAAGCAAGCTCTTCGGCATTTTTCAAACCTAAGAGACAGGCCATGGGAGAAGAGCTAGCAAAACTATTAGAGGCCGGATTCATCAGAGATATAAAACATCCGGACTGGCTAGCAAACCTGGTGATGGTACCAAAGAAGGACAAATCATTGCGCCTGTGCATTGATTTTAAAGACCTTAACAGGGCTTGCCCGAAGGATCCCTTCCCCCTCCCCCGCATCAATCAAATTATCGACGCTACCGTAGGACATGATTCGTTGTGTTTCCTCGACGCATATTCCGGCTACCATCAAATCAAGATGGCAGAATCATACCAAGCCGCAATGGCATTTATCACACCATACGGGCTCAAAAACACCGGCGCAACATATCAGCGCATGATTCAGACATGTCTGGCAAACCAGATCGGCAAAATAGTGGAGGCATATGTAGATGATGTGGTCATAAAAACAAGACATGTTGAATCTCTAGTAGACGACTTGAGGCTCACATTTGATAACCTCCGAACATACGACATCAAGCTCAACCCGGAAAAATGCGTTTTCGGCATTCCAGCCGGAAAGCTCTTGGGCTTCATTGTATCCGGTAGAGGAATTGAAGCAAATCCAGCCAAGATCTGAGCTCTGTCACAATTGGATATCCCAAAGGACCTCAAACAAATACAAAAGTTAACCGGATGCATGGCG
This sequence comes from Triticum aestivum, assembly GCF_018294505.1. NCBI lineage: Eukaryota > Viridiplantae > Streptophyta > Magnoliopsida > Poales > Poaceae > Triticum > Triticum aestivum. Next base: position 133,388,838 of record NC_057800.1, on the reverse strand, counting down.
GCTCTAAGCCGCTTTATCTCCCGCTTGGGTGAAAAGGCACTACCCCTTTACCGCCTCCTTCGGCGCACCGAACACTTCGAATGGACGGATGCAGCCACGGCCGGACTCAACGAAATAAAAGCCATATTGGCAACAAACCTAGTCCTGGCCGCGCCAAACATTGGCGAACCAATGCTATTGTACATCGCAGCAACACATAAGGTTGTAAGCGCAGTACTCGTCGTCGAACGAAAAACGGACGGACACAATTTCCCCCTTCAAAAGTCGGTCTATTATGTGTCCACTGTCCTCACTCCATGCAAATCACGGTACCCGCATTATCAAAAGATTGCGTACGCGGTATTCATGGCATCCCGGAAGCTACGACACTCTTTCAAGATTGTTTAATAACAGTAGCCTTGGAAGTACCACTTAACAATATTATAAACAATCGTGACGCAACGGGCCGGATTGCAAAATGGGCCATTGAGCTCCTCCCGTTCGACATAACTTATAAGCCATGGCGAGCCATCAAGTCGCAAGTTTTGGCTGACTTCATCGCAGAATGGACAGAGGCCGAACTCCCTAAAGAGTACGACACATATTCAAATTGGATCATGCATTTCGATGGCTCCAAGATGTTGGCCGGACTAGGGGTCGGCGTCGTTTTGACGTCCCCCACAGGAAACACAGTTCAATACGTACTCCAGATTATGTACACAGACTCCAACAATGCAGCCTAATATGAGGCCCTTTTACATGGTCTCCGGATGGCAGTATCCATGGGCATTCAACACCTAGAGGTGCGTGGGGACTCGAACCTCGCAATATCCCAAATAAATGGAGACTTCGATGCCAAGGATCCAAAAATTGCAGCCTACCGCAACACCGTCGTAACAATGTCAGCTCGGTTCGAAGGGCTTGAATTCCACCATATAGCCCGGGAAAATAATTAGGCGGTAGATGTCCTGGCATGCACCCGCGCAAAACATGATGTAGTCCCCCCCAACATCTTCTTGGAAAGGCTGTTCAAGCCATCCGTAGTATGGGAAGGGGAGCCGAACAATAACAGCCCGGACCTAACTGCACTGCCCAACACCGAACATTCTGACACAATCGGAGGCTCTGCCAATGAAATAACACCTTCAGCCCACGTAATAATGGCCATCATCGCCCCGTGGACAGAACCATTCCTCGCCTACCTTACTAGGCAGGAACTCCCCGAGGAACAAAATGAGGCACACTACATAGTGTGGCGATCCAAAGCCTACAAAGTCCATGAGGGAGAGCTTTATAAGAAAAGCACTACCGGAGTCCTTCAAAGGTGCATCTCCGAAGAGGAAGGGTGGAACCTCCTGGCTGAAATTCATGCCGGACTCGGCGGTCATCACGCCGCAGCTCGGTCCCTTGTAAGAAAGGCCTTCCGTACAGGCTTTTATTGGCCGACAGCCCGAGAAGACGCCCAAGGCTTAGTCCAACGATGCGTCGGTTGCCAACTATGGGGGCTTGACATGGTCGGACCCCTTAAAGGCGGAACCCACAAGCAAAAATACTTACTGGTCATGGTGGATAAGTTCACCAAATGGATAGAAGCCAAGCCTGTTAAGACGGCCGAATCTGGACCTGTGATAGACTTCATATCCGGGGTTGTAAACCGTTATGGCGTCCCCCATAGCATCATCACTGATAACGGCACGAACTTTACGGCCGACGAGGTAAAACTCTGGTGCAAAAACATGGGCATCAAGCTCGACTATGCTTCCGTCTATCACCCACAAACTAACGGCCAGGTCGAACGTGCAAATGGTCTTATCATGAGCGGCATCAAACCCAGATTAGTGCGGTCCCTCAAGGAATCTAACACGCACTAGGTAGAGGAGCTCGACTCCGTACTCTGGGGGCAGCGGACCATGCCAAATCGCACCATCGGATACACACCATTCTTTATGGTGTACGGCGCAGAGGCAGTTTTGCCTTGCGACATAATTCATGACTCACCTCGAATGCGCATGTACGAAGAAAGGGAAGCCGAGCTCGATCGGTGGGACAGTTTGGACGCATTGGAGGAGGAGCGCGACGTGGCAAAATCCCGTTCCGCATTCTATCAATAGCAGGCTCGAAGATACCAAAGCAGAGAAGTACGGGCCAAAAATTACAACATTGGCGAATTAGTTCTACGCCTGCCGGATAAGAAAAAGGACAAACTCAAGCCCAAGTGGGAAGGTCCCTTCATAATTGACCAAGTCCTGACTGGTGGAGCGTACCACCTCCGAGATGCATCGGATATCCGACTCGAGCCGAACCCATGGAATGCAGCACGTCTCCGAAGATTCTATGCCTAGCGCCGGACTCTGTGTTCGTCTCCTTCCTCTGTCCATTTTTTATATACTGTCTGTCTTACATTTCTCTCCTTCTCCCCTTCCTTTCTCTTATAGCCTTTAAAGGCTCATCCAAGGACGTGCTATTCGCACTCATTAAACCTGGGGGCTTCTTTTAACATAAGCTTATTTATACAGACTTCATGCCCAACACATGTGTTACACTTCCGCATGTACCTTTTGTTTCACCATTATATGCATCGATATGACTTAAGTTTTGGCCAAGCTGGGTTGCCTGGCTCCTGTGCTTACCCCTACGTTCCCGATTGTTCGGCTAGGTGGTAAAGGGAGCACCTCTGCGATTGTTGCTGCCGGGTCAGCCGGATGTGTACCTCAGACTGGGTGAAGCCGAAAGCTAGCGTTCTTAAGGGAATATTCGGTCGGTGAACTAAAGATGATCTTTCCACTTATTTATTTATGCGCCCCCAGATGCTTTTTCCTGCGTCTTCTTCGCAGAATGGGCATGCACTTTAGGGCATGCCTCCCAGGGAAAGGAACCCCTAATGGAACTATTCTCCCTGGAAGATGTTTCTTACTAACCATGTAATATAACATAACTAGTCGGGCACTTGTATGTTCACCACTAATTACCCCTACGCCTGGTTTCCATGCATTCCCCGGGTTTTATATAACTGCATGGGAATTCGGACACACTCTGGACCGTCAGGTCCCGAGGCCGAAGCGAAAAGGTCGGCCATGACAAACGATCTACAATCCTGCTAGAAGGCATTATAAATGTCAATTAAATTACATAGTCATTCTGGCTGATTGTATTTCTCTTCAATACCATCTAACAGGCTGTCTAATTTACAGTCCTGCTGGGAATATTTTTCGGCCAATTCTACTTGGCCGTATACTAAGCTTACATGGATCTGCTTCCCATCGGGCCCCACAGGACCGACCTCGGCCATGTGGTTGGGGTCACCCTTTGTGTACCATGTCTTCACCATGGCCCAGGCCTCCCTAGCGCCTTGACGGCAGGCCGATATCTTTCACAATCGGAAGCGCCGCCGTGCTCCCTTTAGCTTCTCCGCAAGCTCTCCAAGACCTTCAGGCATGGAGATGGATGGCCACAAGGCCTGGGCGACGCCTTGCATCGCCTGCCAAACTCGTTCGAGCAGTTGCGAGAGCTCGGGAAGAAGGTCACCCGTAGAACCAGGCATCTCCTCTGTAGGACGACCTGTTAGCACACCTACAGACATTACTCTATTAGTCGACTTCCCCGCCGAACTTTTTTCAAAGGTTCGTTCAAGCACTTACTAAATATGTCACGCCGAAGCCGCTGATTCTCCTTAACGGAGTCCAACAGCTGGGCACGAACATCCTTCAGTTCAACGCCCAGCTTGGTGTTGGCGTCTTGGAGATCGTTCTTCTCCCACCTCACCTTAGTTAGCACCTTCTCACCAGCCTTCAGTTGGCGTAGGAGGTGTTGCCTTTCCGGATTCAATCCGACGTCATCTGCAATTTCATTTGTCAGATTCGCACCCATGCCGTGCTTCGTAAAATGCTTATCTTTCGAAGTGTATATTACTAGAGGGGGTCTCCTTGGGCTCCCCTGCCGCGGCTAGTGCGGCCTCAAGTTGGGCTTTGCACTCTTCCAGCTCCTGGGACAGTAGGGAATTCTTTTCCGTAAGAACCTGCATAATAAATGATCCTTAAATCAGTTATTCTAACTCTTTCATGTCTCGGGGGCTACTGGTATATATATATAATTACCAAAATTTTCTTACCCGTATGTCTTTTACATATTGCTCCGTGGCTCTGGCTAGGCCATCTTGAGCGGCACAGAGGTACGCATCTCCCGACTTGAAGGCATCTAACTCCTCTTGGGAGAAACAAGCGTCGCGAAGAATTGTCCGGCGACGCCTGTGGTTCATGGCACTCTCCACCTCAGAGTTCGTGGCAGACAACCTGTCCACATCCTCCATCGGAGGAGCGTCCGGTGCGTGCCTTGTGTTCGGCTCCGCTTCCGGACCAGGCTTTGGAGCCTGGCTGGTGGAGGCGCAATTGGCAGTCTCTCCAAATATAGTTCGGCGAGGTCTCTTTGTCTTGAAGAGAGCACAAGTGTTAATATGCCTCGAAGGTATAACACCTGCGATAAGGGGGCACGCCATACCTTTGCGCTGGCGCCTCGGTCTCGACTGCACCTCTTTTCTGCCCACAGGGCCCTGCGGCCCCTCGTTGGCTTGTCACCGCAGGTTCGGCCTCCCGTTTCTAGGAGGCCGGGATTAGCCCGGGGTAATCCATCGTAATGGCCACCAAGGCGTTGTCCTTGCTCCGGAACACTCCATCAATCAGCTCCACAGATAAGTCCGGATCCTCTTGAGAGGCCGGGTCGAGGCACCGTCCTAGGTCCTCGGGTTGTGGAGGAGGGCTGCTTATTTCTTTAACAGCCTAGCGCAGTTCCTGCGTTGAAATCACTAGATTGAATATTTAACAATGGGATATAAAACGGATGGGCAAGATGTGACCACTCACCCAGCTTGGAGGATTGTACATGGAAAATCCACCCTTTGTGTCGACGCGGAGAAAATCCTCCTCTTCTCCCTTGTACAAAGCGGACAAGGTCTTTATTAGAGCCGCAGCCGAATCCGGCCCCTTACAGCTGTAGCGGGTGGTGTCGTCCTCCCCATTGAAGTCCCACATGGGGTGGCCTCTATACTATAGTGGCTGCACCCCTCGCATGATGCATGTGGCCATGACCTCGATCATGGTCAGTCCGGAATGAGCTAACAATCTTATTCGGCCCATCAGGTAAATAACATCCTTGTCACTTTCCCTCTGAGGGCTCCGTGGACACCAACTTAGGCGCTTCTTTAGTGGGGCACTGTCAAACTCGGGGAGGCCGATCCGGACAGGATCCGGCAGCGGGACGTCCTCTATGTAAAACCATTCCGAAGGCCAGTCCTCGAATGCCTTCTTTGGGGTTCCGAACAGATATCCGGTCCCGACGATGCGCCATACTTCGGCTCCGCCCACTTGATACATTGACCCCTTCCGAGAACGGGGCACCAGGCAGAATAGCTCTTTCCACAACCCGAAATGAGCCTCAACACCCAAAAACAGCTCGCAGAGGGCTACGAAGCCCGCGATATGCAATACGGAGGCAGGCGTAAGATTGTGTAGCTGGAGGCCATAGAACTCCAGGATCCCTCGGAGAAACGGATGGATTGGAAATCCGAGCCCTCTTTTAAATAAGGGACATGGCATACCCGCTCTCCTTTGGAGGGATTAGGGGCACTCTCCGCTTGCTATCCACCATTATAAACAGCAAGACCGGCTCGAACCGGGACCGTATAGGCCGGGGGAAGAAATCCCTTGGTCTGGAGCGTCACTACCTCGCTATGCGGGATGGAGCATCTCTCCCAATATCCAGGCTTAGGGCTGGAAGGGCGAAGGGAGGAGTTGCGATGGCTGGCTATGGTGGAATGGACCTTTGTCGGATGCGCTCTGATGAACACTCGCAAAGGGGAGAAGGTGTGGTTTGGATCTAAATCCTCGTCCCCTTAAATGGGCGGCTCATTTACGCGGCTAGGAGTGTGGATGTAAAAACACTCAGACTTTTCATATTCATTTGACACGTGGGAGACGGCCATTATTGGGCATAGAAGCCAAGGAGCGCAACATTTACAAGAAACCGGACTTTATTCAACAGGTACATGGAATTTGGAGGGGAACCCGCCTTGCAATGCCGAAGACAATCTGCGCGCCGGACTCATCGTCATTGAAGCCTGGTTCGGGGGCTACTGAGGGAGTCCTGGATTAGGGGGTGTTCGGATAGCCGAACTATACCTTCAGCCGGACTCTTGGACTATGAAGATACAAGATTGAAGACTTCGTCGCGTGTCCGGAAGGGACTTTCCATGGCATGGAAGGCAAGCTAGGCGATACGGATATGTGGATCTCCTACCATTGTAACCGACTCTATGTAAGCCTAACCCTATCCGGTGCCTATATAAACTGGAGGGTTTTAGTCCGTAGGACAACACATTCATATGCAACAATCATACCATAGGCTAGCTTCTAGGGTTTAGCCTCTCTGATCTCGTGGTAGATCTACTCTTGTACTACCCATATCATCAATATTAATCAAGCAGGACGTAGGGTTTTACCTCCATCAAGAGGGCCCGAACCTGGGTAAAACTTCGTGTCCCTTGCCTCCTGTTACCATCCGGCCTAGACGCATAGTTCGCGACCCCCTACCCGAGATCCGCCGGTTTTGACACCGATAGACATCATCGACGGAACCTGGCACCAGCGGCGGCGGCAGGACTTCGATTGATGGATTGACCACTTCTTCGACATGCACGAACACTCGATACAGGTACATCCCTAACATGGTCCGTGGCGGCCTTGGTGGCGAGGAATAGTACAACCCCGGCTCGTGCACCGGTATCTCAACACCAATCACCTTCGGTATGGTGGACGGCTTCTTCATCCATGCCATAACCGTCAGAGCCCAGTTGTCTGGAGGAACAAACATACTTACGAGCTCACCTCCAAGGTCGTTGATAAGCTCGTTCATGGACTCGCTGTTCCAAGCACGTCGAGGCATGCCATGGAAGGTAAGCTTTGTTAAAAACTCAAGATCAGAGGGCACCGAGCCCCATCCTGGGTGCCACCGATCAAAGCTCACCAGCGCGCCATCGCAGAACAAACGCCGGGAAGATTCGAACACATGACTACAGTCGAAAGTTGTCCGGAACCTGACAATAAAATCAGCCCGTGGCGGACAGACTTCGACGAGCAAGTCACTTATTTGGATGCCGTGCGCAATGCCAAGAGCTTTGACAAGGTCATCCGGCAAGACGGGAGGCCGGTCGCCATTGATGGTTACCATCAGCACTTTGCCGGCAAACTGGTCGTCAAGCGCCATCATGCCACTGTTGAGCGACAGCACGTAGCGACCGAAGGCTGGACGGACCTCAGGATCTCCGGCTCAGAGATCCGCGTTGACCGGTGACATGATAGTGCGCTTGAGTACAGGGAGTACAGGAGGGGGATTTGGGGGAACATGAGTAGGAATCGAGATTCCAGAGGTGGGGGAGGGGTGGGAGAAAAGGTAGCATGAATTTCGAGCACGCGCCAATATGCTCTCGGCGCGCAAGCACACGAAAACACCGGTGGCGCCCACATGTCGGCCTAAGAGTCCTTATTCATTCTTTTTTGGAGAACCCGGCCTTTTTTTCAGGATCTTTTGAGAGCCCGGCCTGAGAGTCATAATTGACATGTTTGGCATTGTGTTACTACTCAGCCCATATTCAACGACACCTCACTGGCCCAAACAAGTGTACATCATCGAAAAGACAATGAGCTCAAATTATGTAACTTGAAAAAAGGAGATATACTCTGAACACTGGAGAATGGTGATGCCCTCACTTAGCCCACCAATAGTTCGAGACAATAAACAATTGAAAACAACGATATATACAACATTCAAACACTGACTAGTGACTACTACTGACATAAACGACAAGACATGATAGTTCATAAGAAGTCTTGCTACACCACCAAAACGCACCCATCTACAGCGCTCAGACTCTCGTGATCCAGACGAGAATGACATTCTAAACAGAAGCAACTATTACATAATAAGAGTGACATAGACGAGGATGAACAAATGACAAGGAATATGGATAACAAAAGAAAGAACTACCCATCCAGAACCAGCAGCAAAGACAACAAAGTCATTCAAAGAGATGATCCAACGCCATCATAATTTGCAGCCCCGCTTCAGCCGACTAGTGATCCGGAGACACCAGTACTCCACCCTTTCGATGCAACAGCCCAATTACCTATCAACCTGAAGGCTCGAACCACATCACTGCTTGTCGTAATTCAGACATCCAAGGATCAAAGTTAATCCGGATGCCTTTGTCATTCTCACCTTCTTTTGGCTGCATGATGTATCATTGACAATTAGGGGAGTTTGCTCCCGAACTCCTAGGGCTCGCCATGTAGACACAGTTTTCCATAGAAAACAGAGCCTCTCTGCCATCAAGGTCCTTGCCAACGGTGATCTCCTGGTTAATCGGATAATTGAGTCCGTGAAATAGAGAGTGTGAACCAAGGCTGTTTACCCGCCTCCAACTAAAAAAATCCTAAAGGCCCCAACAAGCTGGTATCCTGCTCATAGACGTAACAACCACTATCCGGATACTCACGTATTACACGGTGCTTGTATACAGTGGGGTTTTTGCAATATAACTTTTTTGGATCATGTGTCCGAATGATCATCAGTCTTTTGCTGTCGTCTGATCGAGTGAGGAACCAGTTGTGCTTCCCTGTTTTTGGCAAAGGTGGTGTGATTACAAAGGGCAGTAACTGTAGGGACACTGCATCATATCAAAAAGGACAGGCATTGTTAATGTAAGATCAGCATTGTTCATAGTATGAGTAGGATAATGCAAGAAACAACATTCATATGTCCCTGTTGAAACTGGGAGGAAAATACAGGAAAATGTATACTGGGTTCGAAAATATAGAAGTGCCATGCATGGTTATACTCATGTTATCTCGCAATCGATTCTTCACAGGAAACTACCATGTCATGCATGTTATGTAATCATGTTCTGTCCTCACAAACAAATTCTTCAAGGTAACTAACAGACCATGCATTGTTATATACTCGTGTTCTGTGGGCAAAATTTTTGTGAGGATATTATTCTAGCCATTGATTGCTGGAGGGCGAATATAGGTATGTACACATGGTAAGCATTGCAGGATTTCACTAATTCCAAATATGGAGTTCTCCATATGCACATTTACTTCCCTAATGTATGGTTAGATGAAACCAACAGTGTGGTGCATGTTTCTACATCATGAAAATGAGGAAACTAACATGGCCATTGATACACACTCATATTTAGTAGTAGTATATAGATTACTGTAAAATAAGGATAATATCCATATACTCCTAACTGTTTGATTATTCAGGGTACAAATTGGCTGTAATGACATGGTCACAATCGCATGAATTAACTCATTCCAAATATAGCTGATTTACGGCGTCTCTAATACATTGCCATAGTTCTACTCAAATTCTGCTCAAACAGAGATATGCCAATCATCACAAAAAGTTCAAACAGTGTCATGGCGTCATCATTAACATGAGAGGAAACAACTTACACGCGCCGTCCCAGCAATACGTGGTGCCATCTGCTTTGTCGATCGCGTAGATGATGCCATTGTGTTCAATAGCATCACAAAAGTGTGTGTCAGCTTTGACGATGATCCACTGCGAGCCGAGTTGTCTCTAGCTAAAGAAGGCACCGGCGTAAAGATAGGCGAGTCCGCGGTCGAACAAGGCAATTAGCTTGAAGTCTGCGTAATTCGCATGTCGTGTGGGCACTTGGCAGATTACAATCTTCTGCAAAACAAGGTTCGTCCAACTGACATAGTAATCTAGATGACTTGGACTGCGATGGTAATACTCTATATAATCCAGCGAAGGAAGGATAATCTCATGGGAGGTCTGGAAGTTCACGAGCACCAACTTTTTGCCATCTTCTCTGAAGGCAGCCATCCAGTGGGAGTTCATGCCGACCCAGTACATACCTGCCAAGAAGTTTCGGGCGATGGTGATCGGATCGATGTCGAGGGAAATGATGTACGACGACCCACTACATACCTGCAAAGAAGTTTCGGCTAATGGAGATCGGATTGAAGTCGAGGGGCATCATGCACGCCTCCGTATCATGGTGAGCCAATCTCGCAAGACCAGATAGCAGCAAGCAGGGTATCTTGAAAAGCTTAGGCCTCACTTCAACGATGGCCATGTGCATGTCCCTCGAGCATGCAGCCAGCCGCAGAGCGCTCAACATATCCATACACGAACAACAGAGGTTAAGGATGTCACTGGGGAGATTTCTCCAATTGCGGCTCATATGGATGCTTCGCGGTTCACGTTCGGCCATGGTGGAGTTTGGAAGGGAGCTTGAGTTACGAGGGAGAAGGATGTCGGTGCTGGAGCGGCTAGCGAGGGAATAGTGGTACTGGGGGAGGCGAGTGAGGCGACGGTACATGGGGGCACAGTGAGATGGAGACGGAGAAAGAGATGGAGATGGAGTGGTCCTATGGGAGCGGAGAGGGAGACGAGGCGAGGCGCCAATGTGCTGTACATCGGCGGTGACAGACTGCACTGTGCACAGGGTGAGGCTGACTTTGGTAACCCAAACACACCGCCTGGACTAGTGTCAGGCGCAGGGTGTTGTCACTTCACTGTGAGGACCGGATGGATAGTATTTTGACCATCAAGTGTACCATAGTTGTACTACTACTACTACCAGTAGGTACATGAGTACTCTAGTATTGTATAGCGTAAATAGGTCTCCCGTGCTAGCATGCCTGGTCACTTCATCATTCAGGTATCATCCATATTGCGAGCAGAACCAAATTCTCATGCATGCCCAATCAACGCTCTGTCGCGATGCATGCAGTGGTCGTTCTGGTGCATCAAGGACGGCATGCAGATCGTTCCACACTTGAGAAGAGGAAAAATGGAAAGGTAGAATGCGGCAACAGAGGAAGAGAACGCTGGCTAATGAGGCTGGGAGGAGATCGAGCAGGAAGTTAATGCTCCACGCCTAAAGGTTTTGGGAAAACCTGATGTAACGCCCTCGATGCGGCTATATCTCCCACGTGTCGAAGCACGACTTAGAGGCATAACCGCATTGAAAGCAATGTCACAAGTGAGGTAATATTCACACAACCCATGTAATACATAAGGGAAAGAGATATATAGTTGGCTTACAATCGCCACTTCACACAATACATGAATAAAGCATTACATCACCCGGATACACACAAGGTCCGACTACGGAACCAAAATAAAAGAAGACTACCCCAAATGCTACACAGATCCTCGATCGTCCCGGCTGGGCTCCACTACTGATCAACTAGAATGAAACAACACAAAGGACAAGATCTTCATTGAGCTCCTCCTTGAGCTCGGTTGCGTCATCTGCCCGGTTCAACGGCACCTGCAAGCTGGTTTTGGAAGTATTTGTGAGTCACGGGGACTCAGCAATCTCACACCCTCGTGATCAAGACTATTTAAGCTTATAGGAAGGGTAAAAGGTATGAGGTGGAGCTGCAGCAAGCGACTAGCATATATGGTGGCTAACATACGCAAATGAGAGCGAGAAGAGAAGGCAAAGCACGGTTGATAAAAGTATGATCAAGAAGTGATCCTAGAACAACCTACGTCAAGCATAACTCCAACACCATGTTCACTTCCCGGACCCCGCCGAGAAGAGACCATCACGGTAACACACGCGGTTGATGTATTTTATTTAAGGTCAACTTCAGGTTTTCTACAACCGGAGGTTAACAAATTCCCATCTGCCCATAACCGCGGGCACGGCTTTCGAAAGTTCAAATCCCTGCAGGGGTGTCCCAACTTAGCCCATCACAAGCTCTCACGGTCAACGAAGGATATTCCTTCTAGCGGGAAGACCCGATCAGACTCGGAATCTCGGTTACAAGACATTTTGACAATGGTAAAACAAGTCTAGCAACACCGCCCCAATGTGCAAACAAATCCCGATAGGAGCTGCACATATCTCTTTCTCAGGGCACACTCAGATTGTCTTAGGTACGGTTAGCCCAGCCTAGAGTTGCCCCTGGTGGCCACCGGCAGCTGACAGGTTGGACCAACACTCAGAGGAGCACTGGCCCGGGGGTTTAAAATAATGATGACCCTTGGGCGCGCGACCCCCAAGGGAAAAAAAGGCTAGGTGGCGAATGGTAAAACTAATGTTGGGCATTGCCGGAAGAGTTTTATTCAAGGCGAACTGTCAAGGGGTTCCCATTATTACCTAACCGCGTAAGGAACGCAAAATCCGGGAACATAACACCGATATGACGGAAACTAGGGCGGCAAGAGTGGAACAAAACACCAGTCATAAGGCCGAGCCTTCCACCCTTTACCAAGTATATAGATGCATTAATTAATAAAAGATATTGTGATATCCCAACAAGTAAACATGTTCCAACAAGGAACAACATATCCATGTTCCAACAAGGAACAAACTTCAATCTTCACCTGCAACTAACAACGCTATAAGAGGGGCTGAGCAAAGCGGTAACATAGCCAATCAACGGTTTGCTAGGACAAGGTGGGTTAGAGGCTTGGTTCAACAATATGGGAGGCATGATAAGCAAGCGATAGGTATCGCAGCATAGGCATAGCAAAAGAGCGAGCAACTAGCAAGCAAAGATAGAAGTGATTTCGAGGGTATGGTCATCTTGCCTGAAATCCCGCAAGGAAGAAGAACGAGTCCATGAAGAAGACAAACGGACGTAGACGAACGGGTCCTCACAAATGCAACGTTATCGGAACCAACTCGAAGAAGCAACACCGGAAAGAAACACACAATATAGTAAACAACCATCACATAACATGGCATGATGCGCAAACAAGTATGATGCATGTCTGGTTTAAATATGCATGGCATGGCAAAGTGCACAAACAATACTACAAATTAAGTGGATCTCAATATGCAACGAGTTGCATATTGACGGAACACCACATGACTTATTTAGTTCTCTCTCAGTTATGTATCCAACAATATTAAATGTTGTTAAGCATGTCAAGAGGTGAAACATAAAGGAACTATCTATCTAAACAATTTTAAATGGGGCCGAATATAACAAACAACAAATCCGGTAAATCCCCATATGCCTTAGTAATTTATTGCAACAACAATTTAAAAATTTTAATTGTTGTTATCATGATGCGGATGACATGAACAAGTTTATGCAATTTTTATTAAAACTTGACAAGAGCATTATGAAGCATTTGTCACCGTGGTGGAAAGGAAAAGGGGTGCCACGACAACGATAACAATAATGGTGCAACGGCAATGTTCCGGTTCCGGTACTTAATTGAGATACCGATGCAAAGGGGAAGTGTGCAGATGCGTGCAAAAGATGGTGGGGCGCTCCCGGGTTCCGGGTGTCCCACGAGGTGGCGACAAGGAAACGAGTGACAATTTGGACACGGTGCAAACATGAGCATCCCAAACATCGCAAGCATTCGTTCACGGACGTCGTCTCGGGGTTATACCTTCGAAGCGTGCAATCGGGATGGTTCGGGTTCGTCGAGGGAAGTAGAGGAAGTAGTTGTACAATTGGACCACAACGAGGGTAGTTGTACATGTAGGCGGTAGACGAACTTGACGGTTCCGTTACCCGGTTCTTCGGAGACGGAAGTAGTCGTACACGTTCCGTAGATGTTCATGTCATCGGTGTCGTGGTACTTGGGGTCTTTGGACTCTCCGGTCCCATTCTTGCGACGGCAGTCATTCACGTTTGTTCGGAGAGGTACTAGACGCACCCCGGATCTGTAGTCGTACACGCATGTAGATGAACTTGGCGGGTCCTCGACGTCCTAGTACTTGGCGTTATTTCCGGTTCGGTGATCGTTTTAGGTGTCGGGCGTCAAGGTCTCCGGCCGTAGTGGTACTTGGTGAATCCCGAAATGGTCTTGGCGTCTTCGCGCGTAGGGGTACTTATTCGTTTATTTCACGGTCTTGGCAGATCCACGCGATGGTAGTGGTACTCGCGAAGAGGTACTCGGCGGTCGTCATGTAGATGTTCACGTGTCTTCGGCGACACCAAGATGCATCTTGGCGGTCTCGTCTCGGTCTTCAATCCAAAACAAAGCAAGGCAAAAACTCGGGGCGGTGGTACTTGACTCGGGCAGGGGCAGCGCTGGAGATGACGAGTTGCTGCTGAGCAGGGGAAGTCGACGTGGGGCTGCAGCAGAGGGACTCCGGTGAACTTGCCGGGTCAAGGCGAGGTCGCCGGCAGCAGGGGCTGCAACACGAGCGGCGCCCTCCTGCTGGTCGCGGACGGCGGCGTTGCAGAAGGGGCAGCGGCAGCAGGGCTCGGGATCCCGCGTCCAGATCGAGCGGGGTGAGGGAGCTGCAGTCGGGAGGCTCGGGCGAAGGGCAGAGAGGCGTGACGAAGCGGGGCAAGGGCCGGCGACGAGGCAAGGCGACGAAGGAAGCCTGCGAGGAAGGAAAGGGAGACGAGCACAGGGAGATGGGCGGCTCTGGCCGGTCGTCCGGGTCGCGCAGGACGGTGGGGAGGCGTCGCAGGCCTGCTGATCGGGAGCTCGAGGTGACCGGGTTGGAGAAAGGAGGGCAGGTAGGGAGGACGAGGGGGAGAGGGAAAGAGGTAGCTGCGCTGTGGACCAGGGAGGACGACGACTCCGGGCGCGGGGCCTCGCTCCTCCCCCTGGCGATGCAAGGAAGAAGGAGGGGATCGAGGGCGATGGCTTCTGGCGGCGGCGATGGGAACGAGGAAAAGAGGGAGCGAGGCTGCGAGGGAGATGGGGGAGTCGGGCTAGGTTTAGAGCAGTTAGGTGGGCCGGCTGGATGGGCCTAAGTGGACGGCTAGGCTGGGCCTCTCTTTTCCCTCCCCTACTCTCTTTTAAAAGCAGAAAAGCAAAGAAAGAAAGGGACAGAAAAATAAATGAGTGGACAACAATTTGGGCATGGGGATAATTTTCCCGAACTCACAAAAATGATCTTGATCCAAGAAAAATATAAATGGGCATGTGTACAAAGTTTGGATTGGAACTCGTTTGAATTAAATTCAAATGAGTTCGAAAAAGAAGTGGGCGTTAGAAAGGTCCCAAAATGTTGAGATTTTTGGTAGACCTCCGGAAAAAGATAAAAAATTTATGGGCGAAGTTTGAGGAGCAAACTCGAAGCAGAAAAGACATGTGATTATTTGCAAGTGTGTTCATGGGTGATTCCGAAATTGGAATATTCAATATAGCTCCCTAATATCGGGAGGATATGTTATAAAGAGAATCATCATGTGAATTTCCCTTGGTTTAAATGGATCAAGGATCCATGCCATTTATTTAGTTGAGTTAAAAAATGACATGATGGCATGATGACATGATGCAATGCACATGATGCAATGACGAATGCAATGAACCAAACAAATCACACGACGAAACCCGGAAATCAAGGAAGGCATCTGAAGCTCCGGTCTTGGGGCATTACAACACTCCACCACTACGAGAGGATCTCGTCCCGAGATCTAGAATGGCACCGGAGGGAAAACGGAAGAGAAAGAGAAGAGGTAAAACTAAGTTGCTTCTTTTGACAAACGAGTGAGACCAAAAAACCTTGAAAAGGTTAAGCCATTTCGAGAAAAGAATAACGAAGATGAAAAATTTGAAAACACTCGTTAGAAAAGAGGGACAAGGAAGAACAACTTCGGGCAGCACTCCGATTGAAAAGAAAAAGGAATTGAATAAGAACTTGGTAAGGTGAGAAGATGCTTGATGAAATGACAACACACTGCCTCCGGAACTATTTAATGAATGGAGCAAGGGGTAAGAAAGGTCTCAGACAACACTCCAGTTGAAAAGAGATGCAAGGCTTGATAAGGTGAAAAGAACTTGAGCAAAAGGCACACCCCTCCGGTTAAATGGATAGGCATGAAAAGAACATGATCTTTGACAAAACGAGATGATGGGTTGAAAAGAGCAACATGACAATGCCTCCGGAACAAAAGAATAGAAGATAGATAATTGAAATAGGAGAATGGAGAAGAAAAGGCCAACCTCTGCCACAAAAGAGCTTGAAAAGGCATCTTTAGGAGAAGGGTCGAACGTAGTTGTTGGAAAACGAACAACAAAAAGAGTAAGCTTGTAGTGGGCTTATGGAGAACATCTCAAAACTATGAGGTGAAATTCCGCCACTAGCGGACACAATAGATTTGATTGAGAGCTAGAAAAGAATAGAAAGCTTCTTCCACCGAGGTGATAAGGATAAAACTTGGATCATAGGTAATCACCACAAAGAGCAACATTCCCAATGGAAGGCTTTAGGTGAAATATGACCCAAGATAACTCCAATGAAGAGATTGATGGATTGCAAAGGATCTTATGAACAAAATTAAAAGATGGGTTTAACATATGTCATTCCGGACAATTTGTGAAACGTGAAACACGAAGGGAAATTGTCAAGAGTGACATAACACCATCTCAAAAGATAAGTTAGAAAGAATTGCACTCCGGATTGCAAGATGAAGAAAACTTGAGCTCCTCTGAAAATAATCTTGATGAGTACTTCGAGAAGGAATTTAATCCTTGGTGAACCATCATGTCGAGCCTCCATGAAGAACTCTGGTAACAAAGGAATGAAAAGAAAGAGAAATTGAAAACACAAGGTGAAACCTTGCAATGATTTAGATGGACCTCCATGATAATTAGAGCTTGGAACTCCGGAAAAGAAAGATGAGCTATTGAACCCAAGAATTTGATGAGCCACCAGAATAGGGAATTAATCATTTGGGTGAATCAAGAATAAGAATTATGTTATGCTCATCCTTCACCAATTTAAATTGATGACAAGCAGCGGATTTGGCATACTACTTATTCTCGTAGAAAGGATTAAGATAGATATAGCACAAACTTGAGAAAAGACTTCAACGAACCACCGTTAACATTTGGAAAGCACGAATGAATTGATATGATAACCAAGGAAGAGAACTCTTGAACGAACCACCGTAAGAATTGAAAAATAACGAATAAAAGATAACGAATCACCGGGAAGAATTTGCAAATGAACGAAGATGCTCGAGAGAATCTAGATACATGAGAACGAAGGGATCACAAACTGATTAGAGATCACTTGAACGAAGCACCGGTAAGATTTGGAGAACCATAGCTGAAAGCTGAGAATGAGTAACTTCTGAGATGATGGGCTCCGGAGAAACAAACTGAAAAGAATCTTGAATTGCTCCAGATGGGTGAAGAGAATTCTCACGATCAAAACAATTATGAGAGGATGGCATAAAGCTAGAACCATGAGTGTCTGAGAGAACGGATAAGATATGGAGGAAAACTCTTCTTCGGTCTTCAAATGTTGAGAATGACGACGAGAAACACCACCAAGAATTATTTAGACACTCCGGAAGAATCAAAACGAAGAGGTTGAGCCAACGATGAAAAGAATTCGACAGATCTTGGAGAAAAGCATTTGACTGATGATAAATAATTCTTATGTCAAACTTCAAAAGAAATTTGAGGATAGCTCCGGGAAAATAAGAAGAGTCAGGTAAGATCCTGGGAAAAGACCTGTGGGTTAGGGCCCACTCAAAAGGTACACCGTTGAACGATTACTTGAAAAGAGAGATTGCACCGGTTGAATTAAAAGGCTTAAATGATATAACATCCTCGAAAGAGTTTGAACGAAAGCAGAGTGGTAACATGAATCTTCGAAATATCTTGAGCACTCTGGAACAATTGAATAGCGAGAAGTGAATGATTAAGAATTGCACCGGCATGAGAAAGCATTGACATGAGGAAAGGGTATGATCAACAAAGCTTGACTTGAAACCACCGGACAAGAAAAGAACGAAGAATGATGAACTTGAAGCTCCATTAGAATCTTCATGAGAATCACCGGATAAGAACATTGACGGAAAACATGGAGGGACTTCCCATCAATAAAATGGATACTTGAAGAAGAAATCTGAGTCCTTGAAGAAACAAGGGGTGGGAGGGTGGGAAAACAAAGACAACTTGGGATGGATGAAACAAACACCGTTGAGAAAAATGATAATTGATCTTGCTGATGTTGAAATGATCGGATCCACTTGAAGAGAAAACACGCCGGTTGGAAAAAGAATTGACATGACCATCTCGATGATCGAGAAGGATTGCATTCACATAGGAGTATGAGAACACCGTTTACGAAAAGTATGGAATCAACATATGACTTCGAAGCAACTCGAATACCACAACTCAAAACAAAACAAAGGATTGGCTTGCAGAATAAGCCGGAACAAACATATGATAGATATTTCGTCCGAAGTTTTCGTGGTGGGGCCTACACAAGCTCGATCGTACAGCACCATCATGTATAAGGCAGTGCACATGACATACAAAGCGTCCCCGAGTCAGCATAGCCAAGGACTCTTTAAGACACAACGAGACCACTGTAAAACCAACCGTGAATAGGCGGACCACTAGACGTCGAACCCCAATTTCATATCATACATCTGTCGGAAAGATATCCTAAGAGCTACTTGAATTCCCACTTATAAACTCCCGAAATTTTCCGGTTATGCAATTAGGTGTTGGGGATACAGGGGAAGCATAATATCTCACCCAAAACTAGCAAATCCTACATCCAGCTGTATCCATCCTTCAACACATAACCAAGAAACCTTCGGAAATCATCTACCTCAACCTTCGAAAAGCATCCGTTATACGAGTTATGGCAATACTCCCGAACTCCCGCCCCAGTACTGGGTGGCGTCGAGGTTATCTCACCAACAACTGCATAAAAGAGATTTTCGATGTCGGCGAACTAAACTCAGGTATTCCAGAACTGCAACGATAAAATTGTGACGACAACACCTCGGAGCTCAACTCCCCGGGACACTGCCACAACCCCTAAATGACAGGAGGCACCAAGAACAATGTTCTCGTCACAAATCGATCGGAACGATTCCAAGATACCCGCGTGATCCTAAAATTTTTAGTGAAATTTGAGAAGAGAAGAGTCAAAACTCTACGTCAGGATGCCTTACCAGAGCGATGAAGGGACTGGGAGTAAAAAGAATTCCTAACTCTCCGATATATATAATTCCTAAATGACTCAAAACATTTTTCTAGACTCAACAACGTCAGCTAATTCGATCAAGCAGTGGGGGCTCCTAAGGTCGGGGAAGGCTCTGATTACCAACTTGTAACGCCCTCGATGCGGCTATATCTCCCACATGTCGAAGCACGACTTAGAGGCATAACCGCATTGAAAGCAATGTCGCAAGTGAGGTAATCTTCACACAACCCATTTAATACATAAGGGAAAGAGATACATAGTTGGCTTACAATCGCCACTTCACACAATACATGAATAAAGCATTACATCATCCAGATACACACAAGGTCTGACTACGGAACCAAAATAAAGGAAGACTACCCCAAATGCTACACAGATCCCCGATCGTCCCGACTGGGCTCCACTACTAATCAACTAGAACGAAACAACACAAAGGACAAGATCTTCATTGAGCTCCTCCTTGAGCTCGGTTGCGTCTGCCCGGTTCAATGGCACCTGCAAGCTGGTTTTGGAAGTATCTGTGAGTCACGGGGACTCAGCAATCTCACACCCTCGCGATCAAGACTATTTAAGCTTATAGGAAGGGTAAAAGGTATGAGGTGGAGCTGCAGCAAGCGACTAGCATATATGGTGGCTAACATACGCAAATGAGAGCCAGAAGAGAAGGCAAAGCACGGTCGATAAAAGTATGATCAAGAAGTGATCCTAGAACAACCTACGTCAAGCATAACTCCAACACCGTGTTCACTTCCCGGACCCCGCCGAGAAGAGACCATCACGGTAACACACGCGGTTGATGTATTTCAATTAAGGTCAACTTCAGGTTTTCTACAACCGGACGTTAACAAATTCCCATCTGCCCATAACCGCGGGCATGGCTTTTGAAAGTTCAAATCCCTGCAGGGGTGTCCCAACTTAGCCCATCACAAGCTCTCACGGTCAACGAAGGATATTCCTTCTAGCGGGAAGACCCAATCAGACTCGGAATCCCGGTTACAAGACATTTCGACAATGGTAAAACAAGTCTAGCAACACCGCCCGAATGTGCCGACAAATCCCGATAGGAGCTGCACATATCTCTTTCTCAGGGCACACTCAGATTGTCTTAGGTACAGGTAGGCCAGCCCAGAGTTGCCCCTGGTGGCCACCGCAAGCTGACCAGTTTGGACCAACACTCAGAGGAGCACTGGCCCGGGGGGTTAAAATAAAGATGACCCTTGGGCGTGCGACCCCAAGAGAAAAAAAAGGCTAGGTGGCGAATGGTAAAACCAATGTTGGGCATTGCTGGAGGAGTTTTATTCAAGGCGAACTGTCAAGGGGTTCCCATTATTACCCAACCGCGTAAGGAACGCAAAATCCGGGAACATAACACCGATATGACGGAAACTAGGGCGGCAAGAGTGGAACAAAACACCAGGCATAAGGCCGAGCCTTCCACCCTTTACCAAGTATATAGATGCATTAATTAAATAAGAGATATTGTGATATCCCAACAAGTAAACATGTTCCAACAAGGAACAACATCTCCATGTTCCAACAAGGAACAAACTTCAATCTTCACCTACAACTAACAACGCTATAAGAGGGGCTGAGCAAAGCGGTAACATAGCCAAACAACGGTTTGCTAGGACAAGGTGGGTTAGAGGCTTGGTTCAACAATATGGGAGGCATGATAAGCAAGTGGTAGGTATCGCAGCATAGGCATAGCAAAAGAGCGAGCAACTAGCAAGCAAAGATAGAAGTGATTTCGAGGGTATGGTCATCTTGCCTGAAATCCCGCAAGGAAGAAGAACGAGTCCATGAAGAAGACAAACGGACGTAGAAGAACGGGTCCTCACAAACGCACGTTATCGGAACCAACCCGAAGAAGCAACACCGGAAAGAAGCACACAACATAGTAAACAACCATCACATAACATGGCATGATGCACAACAAGTATGATGCATGTCCGGTTTAAATATGCATGGCATGGCAAAGTGCACAAACAATACTACAAATTAAGTGGAGCTCAATATGCAACGAGTTGCATATTGACGGAACACCACATGACTTATTTAGTTCTCTCTCAGTTATGTACCCAACAATATTAAATGTTGTTAAACATGGCAAGAGGTGAAGCATAAAGGAACTACACCATCTAAACAATTTAAATGGGGCCAGATATAACAAATAACAAATCCGGTAAATCCCCATATGCCTTAGTAATTTATTGCAACAACAATTTAAACATTTTAATTGTTGTTATCATGATGCGGATGATATGAACAAGTTTATGCAATTTTTATTAAAACTTGACAAGAGCATTATGAAGCATTTGTCACCGTGGTGGAAAGGAACAGGGGTGTCACGACAACGATAACAATAACGGTGCCACGGCAACGTTCCGGTTCCGGTACTTGATTGAGATACCGATGCAAAGGGGAAGTGTGTGGATGCGTGCAAAAGATGGTGGGGCGCTCTCGGGTTCTGGGTGTCCCACGAGGTGGCGACAAGGAAACGAGCGACAATTTGGACACGGTGCAAACATGAGCATCCCAAACATCGCAAGCATTCGTTCACGGACGTCGTCTCGGGGTTATACCTTCGAAGCGTGCAATCGGGATGGTTCGGGTTCGTCAAGGGAAGTAGAGGAAGTAGTTGTACAATTGGACCACGACGAGGGTAGTTGTACATGTAGGCGGTAGACGAACTTGACGGTTCCGTTACCCGGTTCTTCGGAGATGGAAGTAGTCATACACGTTCCGTAGATGTTCATGTCATCGGTGTCGTGGTACTTGGGGTCTTTGGACTCTCCGGTCCCGTTCATGCGACGACAGTCATTCACGTTTGTTCGGAGAGGTACTAGACGCACCCCGGATCTGTAGTCGTACACGCATGTAGATGAACTTGGCGGGTCCTCGACGTCCTAGTACTTGGCGTTATTTCCGTTTCGGTGATCGTTTTAGGCGTCGGGCGTCGAGGTCTCCGGCCGTAGTGGTACTTGGTGAATCCCGAAATGGTCTTGGCGTCTTCGCGCGTAGGGGTACTTGTTCGTTTATTTCACGGTCTTGGCAGATCCACGCGATGGTAGTGGTACTCGCGAAGAGGTACTCGGCGGTCGTCATGTAGATGTTCACGTGTCCTTCGGCGACACCAAGATGCATCTTGGCGGTCTCGTCTCGGTCTTCAATCCAAAACAAAGCAAGGCAAAAACTCGGGGCGGTGGTACTTGACTCGGGCAGGGGCAGCGCTGGAGATGACGAGTTGCTGTTGAGCAGGGGAAGTCGACGTGGGGCTGCAGCAGAGGGACTCCGGTGAACTTGCCGGGTCAAGGCGAGGTCGCCGGCAGCAGGGGCTGCAACACGAGCGGCGCCCTCCTGCTGGTCGCGGACGGCGGCGTTGCAGAAGGGGCAGCGGCAGCAGGGCTCGGGATCCCGCGTCCAGATCGAGCGGGGTGAGGGAGCTGCAGTCGGGAGGCTCGGGCGAAGGGCAGAGAGGCGTGACGAAGCGGGGCAAGGGCCGGCGACGAGGCAAGGCGACGAAGGAAGCCTGCGAGGAAGGAAAGGGAGACGAGCACAGGGAGATGGGCGGCTCTGGCCGGTCGTCCGGGTCGCGCAGGACGGTGGGGAGGCGTCGCAGGCCTGCTGATCGGGAGCTCGAGGTGACCGGGTTGGAGAAAGGAGGGCAGGTAGGGAGGACGAGGGGGAGAGGGAAAGAGGTAGCTGTGTTGTGGACCAGGGAGGACGACGACTGTGGGCGCGGGGCCTCGCTCCTCCCCCTGGCGATGCAAGGAAGAAGGAGGGGATCGAGGGCGATGGCTTTTGGCGGCGGCGATGGGAACGAGGAAAAGAGGGAGTGAGGCTGCGAGGGAGATGGGGGAGTCAGGCTAGGTTTAGAGCAGTTAGGTGGGCCGGCTGGATGGGCCTAAGTGGCCCGCTAGGCTGGGCCTCTCTTTTCCCTCCCCTACTCTCTTTTAAAAGCAGAAAAGCAAAGAAAGAAAGGGACAGAAAAATAAATGAGTGGACAACAATTTGGGCATGGGGATAATTTTCCTGAATTCACAAAAATGATCTTGATCCAAGAAAAATAAAAATGGGCATGTGTACAAAGTTTGGATTGGAACTCGTTTGAATTAAATTCAAGTGAGTTCGAAAAAGAAGTGGGCGTTAGAAAGGTCCCCAAATGTTGAGATTTTTGGTAGACCTCCGGAAAAAGATAAAAGAATTTATGGGTGAAGTTTGAGGAGCAAACTCGAAGCAGAAAAGACATGTGATTATTTGCAAGTGTGTTCATGGGTGATTCCGAAATTGGAATATTCAATATAGCTCCCTAATATCGGGAGGATATGTTATAAAGAGAATCATCATGTGAATTTCCCTCGGTTTAAATGGATCAAGGATCCATGCCATTTATTTAGTTGAGTTAAAAAAATGACATGATGGCATGATGGCATGATGCAATGCACATGATGCAATGACGAATGCAATGAACCAAAAAAATCACACGACGAAACCCGGAAATCAAAGAAGGCATCTGAAGCTCCGGTCTTGGGGCGTTACACCTGATTTTCATAAGGTGACTTATACTCACCTAAACGGAGGGAGTATTCCTTAACCAGAGAATGTTGTGTCTCCCACTCACGGCATCAAAAAAAACTACGACACATTTTTTTATCTGTTTGCATAGGTCCCAGGATGGGCATGTACACGAACAGGTATGACTCATCAGTCTACCCGCATAGCCTTTTCGTTTAGTCTACCTAGTCGTCTAATCAACTGCCAACATGCCACTTCTCCCATTTACTTCTCCATCGGGAACCGATTCTCCTCAGCTTCTTCACCTCCCCTTCGTCTTTATTTGCATCCAAACCCCACTGCATTCACATTGTTTTAACCTCTTTAAATAATCATCTACTACTTTAGTTAGACTAGCCATCTAATCCTAATTCTCCAAACCATAGCCCTCCATTCTAGCGGTTCCAAATGGCGATAGAGGTCGAGATGTAGGTTCTTAGCGTCCAACATGTCCTCGTGGAAGGCTCGATGCGCATAGTTGCCACCGTCACCATCCACCCAAGGGTTGTTCGGCAGTGGATCAACAATGTATCCAACTCCCTCAAAAAGGTAGAGACGAGGGTCATTGGTCTCGATGCAGAGTACACGGAGCGTGCCCCTGGGAAGATCCACCGCGCCGCCGTCCTTCAGCTGTGCTTCGAAGATGATGTTTTGGTGTACCACATCATACACTCGCCCTCCATACCAGGTGAGCTTCACAATTTCATGTCTCAGGAGGACATATACTTCTGCGGGGCAGCCATCGAAGGGGACAAACAGAAGCTGGAGCCGTACAAGCTTGATTTGAATAGCATCGCTGACCTACAAACTAGAATCAAAATTCCTGTAGAAGTTTGTGATAAACAGACACCATCCCTATTCGACGTAGAAAATTTTGTGCTCGGTACAAATCTTCAGAAGGGTGACGAGACGGTGGCATTAAGGTCGTCTGGATGGGAGAATTATCCCTTGACGTACGAGCAGATAAAATATGCTGCCCTCGATGCCCGTGTGAGTTTCGAAATAGCTGCAAGGTCCAAAGATCTTGTTGCGAAGCCGTCTCCCACAGAGAATGAGAGCAAGAAGAAGAAGAAGAAGAAGATGAAGAACAAGAACAAGAACAAGAAGAAGAAGAAGAAGAAGAAGAAGAAGAAGAAAAGGCTACACCAGCAGGAGGGCATTATGGATGGATGAACTATTTCCTCTCTTGTAAAAAAAATTATTCCCTCTCGGTGTATATTGATATAGATGGACTATTTCGATGGTGTGCATGTCTTTGGAACAGAGTAGTAGCGTGGGTCCGCTTGACTATAAGGAACTATTTATCCGCATATATATATCTTTCTATGCTACTCCTTCCAGTGATCGGTATGCAGTGCATGTGTCCGTAGACATGACAGCTTGTCCATGGAAGTTCAACTACGGCGACCATCCCGTTTCATCTCGCGATACCCACAACGCATCTCCAACCCATGGCACCACGCCCCCCGACGTGCGCCTCACCCCTCTCGGCCGCACCGCCCCTCTGCCTTTGTGTGCATGACATGTGGGCCACCTAAAATGTGGCGAGCATCAAGTTTCTACCACAGCCACCCGCGATTCCCATGATGCCACTCGAACCCATGAAACCACACATCCCCCGACCTACGGCTCACCCCTCTTGGCCCCACTGCCCCTCTGCCTACGGGAGCATTACATGTGGACCAGTCACCTATCGGGTCCACATGTTATTGACTCAAAGGTAGGTGTAGTAAGGCGCTGAAGCTCAGTCTCGACGGCCCTGAGAGGGAAATGTAACTCCTGCGCCAGGGCTTGTTGTGCTCCCGCAGCACAAACTCGTGCCAAACTCGAGATTTGTTTCTTTACTATACATGCACGCAATGATTTAATGGACATTGTAATCTCAACATGTGATGGGGAGATCTAAATTTGAATTTGAAACTTATAAAATGAAAAGATTCAAAACAAATAAACTGGGAGAGAGGGAGCATATCGTAGGATGTGTCCCATACAAAATAAGTCCCCTGGTTTGTCACCACGCAGATGCGGTTAGAAAGGAGCACAGCGTCTTCCTACTCGTACGGCAACAAACCGGCCGCAGACAGCATGGTCCGCCTTTAACCGCCATGTGCAAGGTTTGTGCTATCTTATTCAATCTCACCGTGGTTCCATCGTACCAATTCATGCGGTGGCCCGTTGCATGGCTGATCCCAATGTTGGACAAAGGTTCTAAGGGAACGGTTTCACCATTATAAATGTTGTGCAAATTGATGTTGGTACCCTCCCGTACATATCCAAGCCAATCTCCACTCGCACCGAGCCTAACCTGTGAAACAGTGGGCAGGGGGAGAATTAGGAAATGGATACGGAAGTAGTCTTTAGAATGCATTTACTATGTGATCAAACTCATCTTACCTGCTCATCAGAGGAAATCCGAGTGCCCCTCAACGTCGACATCTCAAGGGGCGTCAACTTGCAACTACGGCCACGCCGCGCTGGAGAGAACCCCAAGGAAACATCCTCGTGCATTCCATGGAACATCAAGATGCATTTGTATGAGTAGTTTATCTTGTGAGAGAAAAGGATGAACAAGGGAAGGCCTCTAGAGATAGAGATGGACACTACTACTACCAATGTGCTGGCCCGTGCGTTGCAATGGATCCAAAGTAGTAGAATAATACTTGTTCACGTGCTTGAAATATAAACACTCTAGTTTTGATATACATGTGTCAGCAGACATGACAACTTGTCCATGGAAGTTGAACCATGACGACCATCACGTTTCTTGTTTCTACCACTAAGCCACTAAAGTTCGGTCTCGTGGGCCCCGAGAGGGAAATGTAACTCCTGCGGCAGGCCTTGTGGTGCTCCCGCAGTACGAGCTCGTGCCAAAACTGGAATTTGTTTCTTACTACTACCAACTAGTACTAGTAAGGTACACGTGCATTGAACGCATGAGATTCTGGTGGTTTGTGCATTATGCTTCTACATGTGGAGCTTTCTGGATTCTAACATGTGGCAAAATCTGGTGGAATGTAAGGTTAGGCAAGTTTGATTAACTTAGGCGAGTGTTTGATTCAAGCCACACCTTAGGCAAGCCACACTAAGGCCCCACATGACATACACACAAAAAATGTGGCAAGATTCCCTTAGGCTTGCCAACTTGTTTCTCTCGTTTTGAAGAACTAATTACTTTGCCTAAGCTTAGTTGTGGCAAAGTTAGGGTCTGTTTGATTCAAAGGATTTTCATAGGATCTTTAAAGGATTAGAATCCTTATGAATTTTTCCTACGTTGGTCATTTGATTCGTTGGATTGAATCATGTAGAATATTTTCCTAAGGATTCATTTGTACTATGTTTCACAGGAATTCTAACATGCACTCCAACCTCTTGAAAGAAATCCTTTGTTTCTCATGTGACACAATCAAACAAACTCAAATCCTATAGGGATCCAATGAACATGCCATTCCAATCCTACTTTTTTCCTATTCCTGTGTTTCTGCAACCCTATGAATCAAAGAGGCCCTTAGTCATGAATTAAGTTCAACCATGAAGTCTTCTAGATTATACATGTGGCAGAATCTGGTGGATGATATCCAACGGCAAGTAGTGCTCGGATTTGCCATATTTGTACCATCGGATTGGCTTCATCCAACGACCAACTTTCAAAGTTTTTCACACACTATATAGAGGGTATAGATATAGATGTGCCGGTCCGTTGCAATGGCTCCAAAGTATATATATCTATTTAGTGCAGTGCACTCTAAACACATTATTTATTTATTTTTCTCTAACCTTCTGTAGCCATGCAACCAAGCCACATAAGCTTCATGGGTTCCCCCCACATCATATTATTCATACTACGTTGATTGAAAAATAGATAAATCACCCAAAACAAGATCTTCCCGTTTTTTGTTCCTACGATGTTGTGCTGTGCACGTGCCTACTAGTTGTATAGTGGTAGTACTAGTAATATAGTATTAGGAGTAAAAACTTGGTACTAGTAGGAGTAGTACTAGTACGGAATGCCCCTACTCTATCAACGAGCCCCGTTTGACACCAAATTTCTTGGCTTCCATGCTACAGCTAGATCTTCCCCTCGTTTCTTTTTTCCAACCCGGCGGCGGGCGGGGTGTCGGTTTGATCAACGGCTGTCCCACATGAAAGTGAAAATGCTAGGCAACACGCCATCCCTCAGCCATGTGTCGTGCCAGACGGGCCGTGTTGTACTCCCGATTCCCGGGCGTGTGGGGGTGCGACGCGAACGCGGCAGGCCTTTTCCTTTTACTAGCAATGTGCTCGTGCGTTGCGACGGATCCAAAGTAGTAGAATAGTAGTATTTGTTCACAAATTTGAAAGAAATCACTATTGTTTTGATATACTCCTAATATATTACTCCCTCCGTACCTAAATATTTGTCTTTTTGGAGATTTCAAATGGACTATCACATACGGATTATATAGACATATTCTAGTGTTTCTAGCAAGATGCCCGCGCGTTGCACGAAGTTGATGGAAAAGGTAAGCACAACTTATAAATTGACGGATGGAGTACTAGTTACAATGATGCATATAATTAAGCAAAGGGATCGCACATGTCAGTATTGACTGGAATGAGAATGCAACAACACAGAATTCAGGCCACGATGATGCGATCGTAGTGGTGGTTACAGAAGGAAAGAAGAAAGATGGATCCACGAATGTACGACCTCCTCCTCCTCAACTTAGTGCGCCGGGCCACCGACCGGAGGCTAAGGAGCGGCGGCTTTTGTGGCGAGGTCGAGGTGCTTCTCAGCAAAGGCATCCAAGGCTTCCAGCCGGTTGAGGAAGGCCAACGTCGTAGCGTCCTCACTGGCCTTGTAGATACCTATGTACACGATTTCCTCGTACATGTGGATCTGTAGGTCGACGAATTCTTGCAGGGCGTGGCACCTCACAGCGAGCGTGACCTCCAGGTGGACATTCTTCGTGGCGTCGGCAGGCAGTCGCAGGGCCACCAGTGCTTGAAAGAGGTTCCGGCCATGGAGGCCGATTAGGGTGGCAGGCAATGAGGAGCCCGGACGCGCGGGCTGGAGGAGTACGGCGATGTCGTCCGCGAGCTTCTTGAGGACGGTGAACTTGTTGTTGGTGGCAACGATTATCTGGTCCAACTGAGAGTCGTAGTTGGCGTCAAAGGCGGCCATCCACCAGCCGGTCTCCAACACCGTCTAGAGACGATCCTCGGTGCCATGCCGCAGGCCGGCGTCGTGGACCATCTGGCGCCGCCGCTGGCCGCTCACGATCATCGCCACCATGGGTCTGGAGTGAGCTCTTTTGTTCTTAGTGTAGGTGCTTAGGCAAATGTTTATGTGGTAGATGCATTGGAATGGAGGGGCGCCTTTATATGAGGGCAATGAGGGCAAACTGCGTTGCATTCACATCGTGCAGCCTCTTTTCCCGGACCTCCTCCCATTACTTCCCTCATGCATTAATTGAAGAAGGATGCATTGGCCGTTCAACATATCGGGAACCGCTACTCCCTCCCTCGTCTGCATTAAAACCGTATTGGGAACTGCGCCGCCCGCTGTCAAATCGAATACTCCCTCCGTCTAGGTGAGTATTAAGTCATCTTACGAAAACCAAATAGTAAACACATAGGCGTGGTGCATTAACTCTCACGATGTTTCTTATTTTTTCACATAAATAGAGGAATCAACCAAGAAGAGATGTGGGGCTTGTATGCTTTTAATGACTTGAGACTATCAAACATGACATGCAGTGGTCAGTTCGTTGCACAAGAACAAATACAACCCACGTCAGCACACACGCATCTTATATAGCATCACATCCAATGGCTATAAAAGATGAATGAGACCAAATTATATCTCATCTAGATGAGTTCTAGCAAAACTGTATTAATAATACTTAGTACTCCTGCGCCATGTATCATATATTAGTATTATGTAGTACTTTATTTATTTATGAGGTATCCAGATGGCACTGCACCGCCAAGAAAAAAGGGTAACATCAAAATTATGGACTACTTTTTTGAGTATGTTGGTAAGGTCCGGTCATAGTCACTTGTTGAAATCTCTACCTCTCTACCTACTAATAAACCAGCGATTGCTTCTGGTCGTATGTCATGCACTTTTCGCATAAAAGACCCTACGGTTTTGCCTATTCAACCCGCAATCCCTGATGAATTTGAAAAAAAAATAAGGTTCGACATTTTTTAGATCGAGCGGCGGCGCTCCCGTCGGTGGAAGGGCTGCGGGAGGTGCGGAGCGGCGAAGATCGGCGAGGCGATCCAGCACAACAGTGTGTAGTGGAGGCCCGAGGCGGTGGCGGTCCATGGCCATGGTGACTCGGTCTTCTCGGAGGAAGAGAAGAGGGAGGGAGACGAGGTGGGATGGAGAGAAGAGAAGGGAAAATAGGGACTGCGCGACTACCTACTGCTGGTCCGGCGGCAGCTCCGGTACTCCCTCCCTCAGGTCAGTTTTCTCTCACAATTACTTCCCACCAGATCGAGATTGACACAGGCGATAGAGATTCGGCGTTGGACGTGTGTGGCGGCGTGGTAGGAGCACGGGGAGGGGCGCCGTGTTGGTGGAGGCGACCAACAAAATAGATAAGCACTGGGAGGCTGCCGATGCCATGGACGAGCGATGGGGAGAGCCGTCGTGGTGGACGAGAACGACCACCACGGATCCCTCGCCCCAAGTCATGATCCAGTTGCGGTCGTTCTTCAAAATCTATCTGCTCCATCACATCCGGAACCTCACATGTGACAGCCTCCCGTCTAGCACCGTGATGCCGTTTTGGTCACCATCACTATGCCACGGTCCTTCATAGTGCGATGTTTGCTTAGCACTAATAGGTAGAAGAATCATAAATGAAGTGCACCTACCATATTATTGGCTCTTCTCTGATCTGTAAGTCATATTAGTGATTCAGTGTTGGGTAGATTCTTTTTATTGGCCATGTTGTGATGAGAACATGGTGTGGCTGACTGCTTCATAATCCTGCTACTGATACATGTATGCTGCTGATTGGTCCTGATATACACTGCCAATTGCTGCTAATAGTAATATTGCTACTCAATTTGATAGGTAAAGTGGTAATAGACGGTGAGATTGTATAGTGCACATATGCCAATCAGCCAATTGTCCTTTCTGTGATGAATTAGAGAATATTGCTCATATGTTAATCAGCTCCTCCTCCCTAGCCTTGTTGTAGTCTGAACTTTAAAGTTTTCATCCACTCAATGTTGATTCAGTCTAAGATCTCTGGGAAGAAATTATTTCAACAATATTCACTCTATTGTGCTTACTGCGGTCATGTGGAATATATGGAAGCGAAGGAACTCCAAGCTCTTCTGGGATGTTTATGAGGAATTGCACATTACTTCTAGCAAGATTGTTGATGATCTTATATATTTTGGTCCAACGGGTATTCAAATGAAATTAATGAAGGGCTCTTATGGATTGGAGCACTATGTTGTATCAACTATTTGTGAGATTGTAATTTTCCCTTCATTTACTTTTCTATTAATCCCACCGTATAGTTTGCCTTTGTATAGTTCTGAGTTTTATAAAGTGGTCCAGGCCGGCGTAAGCGTGCTGTAGTCCTCGGGAAAAAAGGCGGCGAGTGATGCGTCGCCCTCTCTATACTGAATATTATGTTCTTCTGTACTACTCGAAGAAGGTAAATAGTCTTTTATGTTATTCATTTTTCTTTTGAATGCAATCGATTAGTTAAAACATCAAACATGTCATTCTTTCTAGATTTTTGATGTGTTATTTTTTCAGCATAACACATTGGGCTTTCTATAGATTTCATGCTTTATGCAAATTAGCTGACCTAGGAATTTTTTGTGAAGTGATGCGAGCATGAAGAAGGCCTTAGAAAAGGTGCATCTTGTTGATGAGGTAAAGGAGGAGGAGGAGGTTGTGGTGGTTGGGGATGTCACGCCGAAGGCTGATGCTGGCCGAGATGAATGAGATGTTGGCCAAGAAGAGGCATATTTAACAGTGGTGGTTGATCCATTGTGCGCCAAAAAATTAGCAAATCCATCAGCAAACGGGATTATGCGGTTTGAGTCTACGGTACACTTATTTGCAACCTTCTTTTTTTCTGCTGCTGTTTGGGGATTTTTTTCTGATGAAATTCAATTACCTACGACCAAGCTATGGCACTCATTCCCTGCTACAGTGATGGCTACATATTCTTGATAACATCGTTGTGCATCACCGTAAAGATTTCTCGGCCTTTTGCATGCTCATTTGGTGGCAGATTTGGAAGGAGAGAAACAGTAGGGTTTTCAATGGCAAGGCAAGCGACTGCATCGGAACCTGCAACCTCATAATCGACGAGCTGCAAACTTGGCTGCGAACCGGAATTAACCGCTCAAGGGCTACCTGTATAAACTCAAGCCAAGCAAATTCCATGCAACAATTGACATACTTTCCTTGCCAAGTGTGGTTTTTTTACCTCCTAATAGATTGGGTCTACTCTCTTGAGAAATCTGTGAATGAGCTTCTATAGTTGATAGTGCACACAAAGTAACTAGTTCCAATTACGAGCAAGAATGTCAGACCCATTTAAAGGTAATTGGATTTGTGAAGTAGTAATAACTGGATTTGCTAGGGTGGTACTATATAATTATTTGTAATGCAGGTTGTTGGTAATTTAGCAGATGTTGCGATAGTTGTGGTGATAATCGCCTTCCATTCGAGATTTTGATGAAAAATAAGAAACCATAACCATAACCACATATCTTGTAGGATTAAGAAAATATACATTATTATTTTTCCTAATTGCGTAAGTGTAAAGACAAGAAAGTATTGATAGTTGAACCAATGAGCACATCACCAGTTCAGAGTGTATTCATTTCTTTATCTAATATATGGATGTTTAATGGCTGTTATAAATAATAGGAATGACACATTCCAACATGCCGCAGTAGAGATTTGTCAGGACTTAAAATGAAAATGTGTCTGAATTCATATGTTTGTGTTATTTTGTGACAGAAGCATTGTAGAGGTTGCAATTGATCAAACTTTTTTGTGTTCTCTTTCCTATCCAACAACAGCCCTTCCACTCGAGAGCAGTACTCATCTAAAGGAGATGGCACCGGAAGACATGAGTGCTGTTTTGTGACTTCTACAATCTATGATTCAGATAACAACATGTAGCAACGCCATTTCTCAACTAATTTTGTAGGTATCTTGTGTTTACTACAGGATATTGAAGTTCTCTCCAGGAGTCATATTTTCATTTTGCCTTGCCTATTCCAGGAAGAGTGCCTATTGAGATTCAGCATGATAGTTCAAATAGAGGGAATTGGGTAGTGAGCTAGGTGCGTCCAATATATTTTTTCTCCCACTGCAATGTGTTGGTTGAGAATTTTTGCATGCAATATCAATTTAGGTTGGTTTGCTTGCTGCTCCTACAATTGTTAGTCTAGCTTGGTTTGCTTGCTGCTTCTATTACTTCAGGTTTATTGATATTTCTATTTTTTCATGTTCTACTTCTAAATTTCAGAATCATACCCCATGTCATGAGGTCAAGTCATGATACACTCAAATCATCCATCTTTTTTCTCATCGTCGTTGTCACAGTTTCTCAACTCGGCCAACTATGATTCATAGATTGCTATAAAAAAACTAAGGTTCATAGATTTCAGGTTTTTCTCCTGTTGCAACGCATGGGCATTTGTGCTAGTCTCTAAAAAGACAAATACTCCCTCCGTCCGGAAATACTTGTCATCAAAATGGATAAAAGGAAATGTATCTAGACGTATTTTAGTTTTAGATACATCTATTTTTATCCATTTTGATGACAAGTATTTTCGGACGGAGGGAGTAGAAAATAGAGTTGGTGATGATGGTGTGCGTGCCATCCTGCAATATAGGCCGCCGGATTTATATCTAACGAATAGGAAAGAAACTATGGCAATTTTGCAAAAATATACCCACACGTCTCTCCACATTCGCAAATAAGGCCTTCCCTCGTTCAACCTTTTCTCTCACAAGATAAACTAATCATACAAATGCATCTTGATGTTCCGTGCAACGCACGGGCAGCTAGCTTATTTCTTTTAAAATAGTTGTTGCGATAATTGGGTTGAAGTGATATATTTTATGTCTGCCCCGAATGATTTCACATTCACTAGTAGTAACAAAGAAAATGTTGCATTGTTAATTAACAGAAAACAGGGTGAAAACTATCACATGAGGCCGGTAAAAACAAGGCACACTGGGTTCAGCGTCATCGTCACTACAGCTGTGCGCGCGCGAGAAGTCTACATATCGAGGGGGCTACCGAGCGAGGCACCGAGACACAATGTTTGAGAGAGAAACCAATTGATAGATTATGATCAGATCAAGTTGTCACCCTTCTGCTGTCATTGTTGGGGGGAGGGAGAGAAAGACGTATCGAGAGTGTGCGTGGTAGGCACAGAGGCACAACTAGTGAGTGTGTGTGTGTTTTTGAAAGAGGAGTAGATAGATTATTATCAAGATCGATGTGCCACCCTACTAGCTCCTTCGGTGCCGGGTAGTGTGTGTGTGTGAGTATGTTTGAGAGAGAAGCCAGTCGATAGATTAGTATCAAGATCGAGGTGTCACCCTACTCCTTCGGTGTTGGGAAGTGTGGGTGTGTGGGGAGGGAGGCAGTGACACTCACATATCTCTACTCTTATAAAAAACAGAGTTGGTGATGATGGTGTTCCTGCCATCCTGCAATATAGGCCATCTAGTTTATATCCAACGGACAGGAAGGAAACTATGGCAATTTTGCCAAAAGATACCCACACCCCTCTCCGCATTTGCAAACAAGGCATTCTCTCGTTCATCCTTTTCTCTCACAAGATAAACTTCTCATACAAATGCATCTTGATGTTCCGTGCAACGCATGTGCATCTTGCTAGTAGGGAGAAGAAGTTTGTGTGACACATATATAGCTATATTAAGGGATAGGTAGATAGCATATGTGTGAGAGACATTAGTGGCTGTGGGTGGGCGGAATTAAAGGGGTGGGCGTGTTACACATAGAGAGCTTGTGTGTTTCTATGTGAGAGACTTGTAGGACGAGATAGAAAGACGAATTTAACCCTGACGGAGGGAGAGAAATACACGAAGTGCGCGTGTGTGATTCCGATGCCCACAGGGAAATGAGATATGTATGTGTGTGAGAGAGATTGCACAATTCATTCACGTATCACTATCTAGCGATCGTGGACGTGCATCGCTTGAACATAAGTCAATATCTACTTTGTATCGTGGCCAAAGGTACAATATCGATTCGACGCTATAAAGATTGGACACTCACATATCACATTTTTTCTATTTAAATAAGCCTTTTTAGTTGTGCATGCCAAAGTTACAGTGATGTTTCTTCAAACAACCAATGTAGCTATCATGAACATGCACCATTGTTACTCTTGCATTCAAATTCATTATTCTTGGATGATTTAAGTTTCTATTTTGAAGTAATATATGTAATATTCATATATGAATTCAATGGGTACGCAATTTATGAAATGGAGGCTATGTAATCATATGAGGCAACACTTTTAAGTAGCTGACTACAATATCCATTTCTTTTTGTGCGCCTCTACACTAACATGTCAATGCATTATGTTTAAAGTAAATAACCAATGGCACTAAATTATCTATTTACACGAGAAATACATAGGCTGAGCGTTTGATCCCTTTTTGTGAATGCGCCACTACACCCGTACGATTGGCCGCGCCTGTGTGAACGTCCAAGTTATCGGCACATCATCCTGAGTTATTGTCTTTTTTCTGGGGTGGACTTCACACCATTTATTAACTGCTGACGCGTGCCCCGTGTACACAGTCTAGCATGACCTTCCCGCTAGCACGGTCCAAAATTAGTTGAAACTGGATACGAACGATCCCGCGGGCGGCAAAATCTCCCGCCTCCTTCTAAAATTTCCGCCACCTTAGTCTTTAGCATGCGAAATCCCCCTTTTGTCCTTGGCGCACGGAGACCAACAATTACAATACCGCCCTCATCTATATGATAGGTCGGGGCTGCTTTGGTAACTTCCGGTTCCCCCACTACACGGCACCCCCATTTCCTCTCCCCCTCCCGCAAAAGCGACTGACTCCACAGCACTAGAGCATCTTACATCACGTCGTCCTTACTTCATCACCCTTTCTCCCCTCCCCTCTCGAAACCCTAGACTGCTCATCCACCGGCGTACCATAGCCCATTCACTGCTAGCGGCGTCCACCTCGCCGGATCTGCTTCTGCGGCCGCATCTACCCCTCCCACCTCCCCTAGAAACAAGTAGACTACTCATCCACCACTGTACCACATCCCATTCAGTGTTGGCCTTGTCCACGGCACCGGATCTGCTTTGCCGGTACTCTCGTCAACCGCCGCGCATCTACAGCGGCTCATTCGTGCTTCCCACCGGAGACGCTTCGTCCACACCCCCCGCAGCCGCCCCACCGACGCCCCCGTCGATGGCCTCTGATCCTCTTCGCCGACACCTTCCTCAACCCTACCGGAGTCGCTTCACCGACACCTTCATCAACCCTACCGGAGTAGCTTCGCCTATATCATTCTCAACCCTACCGGGGCCGCTTTGCCAACTCACAAGCCACGGCCTCAGATCCGCTTCCTCGCACCCTCATCCAACCTACCGGAGCAGCTTCTGACGGCCCATCCACGACCGCTGATCCGCATCGTCGACACTACCCTTAACCCAACCACCGGAGCAGCTTCTGACGCCCCGTCCACGGCCGCAGATCCGCACCATCGACAACATCCTTAACCCAACCACCGGAGCAGCTTCACCTACGCCCTCGTCCACGGCCATAGATCCGCTTCGCCCACACCGTAGTCCACCCTACCGGAGCCGCTCCACAAACACCCTACTCGACGGTTCTAGATCTCCTTACCAGACCACGACAGCCAGCGCAACGTCATCACCCTCGACGTTTCTAACCTGATTCCCACAGTCTGGAGAGATGCCAAGCACCCGCCACGGCCTAGGTACTTGTCACCTTTAAACCCGTCCAACATCACCTGCCTGATGTACTTCAAATATACTAACCGGTCGCTGTTACCTGTTATGCAGCTGGCAAAAACTACAAGGACGATGTTTCTTCTGGATCTAACAGCTTGGCCAACCAAGATCCTGGACTGAGGCATTGCTATGATCTTGTAAGCGCGTCTCTCTCTCTTATATTGTTATGTGCCTGCCAGCGTGCTTTGCTAGGATTTTCGACCAGTAATCCCTTTGTGCAGACAATGATTTCTACTATTGGCTGCTAAATTAAATATGTAGATGTCATACATGATACTACCTCGTACCTCCGTTCCTAAATATAAGTCTTTCTAGAGATTCCACTATAGACTACATACGGAGCAAAATGAGTGAATCTACACTCGAAAATGCATCTATATACATCTGTATGTGGTCCATACTGGAATTTCTACAAAGACATATATTTAGGAACAGGGGCAGTACATTACACAAAATCATAGGTGGCATGTAGGAATTCCAGTGCACTACATTAGGCTCCCTTAGAGTGCCTGCTAGTCCAGCATACAGAGTCATGGCTAGTTTATGGTACGCACACAATCGTTAATTGGTGGTTTAAATATGCGCAAGGGATATGCAATGTAGTATCATGTAGAGATGTCTGAAATTAGCCGTGTCAACTTGCAGATAGGGTTACACAGTGAAAAAGTACAAGATGTATGTGGCAATTTCATGGAACATCGCAAAAAAAGGAGAGGCAACAGTGAGCCTATACAGTGTGCCATGGTACGTCACTCCTCCATTGCAATCATCGTGACATGTTATTTGTATGCCAGTTCTATTAGCCAAGTTTCTTAGGGACAATTATTACGAGTTATCCTATGAAAATAAGCACCTGTGAATATAAGCTCCATGTAATAAGCCAACCAGTTATTTTCATTGCGTTTTCAGCTTATCTTTGGTATGATCAGTGGAAAGTCTAGATTGCATTATATTTTTTTCATTTTGCTGCCCATATGGAAATTAATTTGACTTGCAAACATCACAAATTGAACCCAATGCAGTAATTAATATGATAGGAAAACAAACCATCACTATTTGCTCAAACTGCAAATACAAAGATACCATCTACTTGGCATAATCTACTTTGGTCAATGTTTTCCATAGAGATCCCATTGCCTAATTTAAACGAAGAACACATGACCCACATTTAAATGAACAACAATTATTTATTGAAATTCGATGGTCCAAGTGGCTGGTTATTATCGTATAGCAGCACCACCTGAAAGCATCATATAGCAGCAGTAGCAGCAGCTCATAGCAACTCATCATACAGCAGCAGCAGCAGTCTGCAATTCATCATATACCAGCAAAATCTCATAGCAATTCATCATATAGCAGCAGCAGGAGCAGCTCATAGCAATTCATCATATAGTAGCAGCAGGAGCAGCTCATAGCAATTCATCATATAGCAGCAGCAGGAGCAGCTTGTAGCAACTCATCATATAGCAGCAGCAGGAGCAGCTTGTAGCAACTCATCATATAGCAGCAGTAACAGCTCATAGCAATTCATCATATAGCAGCAGCAGCTCATAGCAACTCATCATACAGCAGCAGCAGCTCATAGCAATTCATCATATAGCAGCAGCAGGAGTAGCTCATAGCAATGCATCATATAGCAGCAGCAGAAGCAACTCATAGCAATTCATCGTATAGTGGAAAGGGGAGAGGAGATGCAAGCGGGCAGGGCAATTAATGCTTGCGTGTTTGTTTTTACTTGAGGGTCAGGTGTGACATGGGCGTCAGCAGTTGCATTTTGAGTGTAATATAGGCAGACAACAGAGTCATTTTACTATTCCCCTTCCTTTCAATTTTTAGTGAGGTTCTACCCGAAACACCCCCCTCCAAAGCGAAATTAGTTAAGCCCAAGCCCATAACTCAAAAATGACTTCTTTACATCTTTTATGGCTTATTTTGACAATATGCCCTGAAAAGGCGGAATCGAACTGGCCCTTAACATGCAATTCAATTGTGCGTGCAATGATGAATCACTCCTGCCTGCTATCTGTACATTTAGGCATCATCATACATGGCATAAACTAATACATGTGCATTCCATTGTAAAATCTGGAAATATGCAATGTTTCTGTTAGTTCATACGTTGCACATGATGTTTAAATGCCACTTAAATCTGGTCAGTCAAGTGATGGTCTTTAAGCCTCCTTCTTTGCTTCTTTTCTTGATATGTAAGATTTGCTCACACATGTGTTCAATTGCTTGTTTGCATCAGCCAGCCATACTAGGACTGTTTGCTTTGATTACTTGTTGTTCTTGACATAACACTCTAACAAAGCTTGTCAACGATTTAAACACTAAGGGCTGCTGTAGTGGGGCCTTATCTAACTCATAGGTGACATAAAAGGTTTGGTTGTACACTACAGTAGGCTCTCCAAGAGTACCTGGAGATCTAGTTCGAAGGTATGCCTAGTTTTTACATAGTGCAGACATAGTAAATGCTCATTTCATTGTGTGCAAGTGCAAGAGATGCGGCATGTTTCATTATGTGGTGTTGTTTTGTTATAATCTCATTCTTTTGTGTTCACAGACTGGAAAGTATGCATATTTATCTTCCAACAAGATGAGTAACTAGTTTGTGTCACCTTGCAGAGGGGGTGCAATGAAGATAAGATTGAGGATTTCCAAGTACAAGATGTTAGGAAGGAGCCTTGCAAGAGAAGTAGGAGCTGCGCTCAGCCTCTTCAACCTGCTAAGGTAAGTCACTGTATGCAACTCAACAATTCAATTCCTTGTTTGTTTCAGGCATAGTTAATTTTCTCTTTTCAATTGCTTTATTTGTCCTCAGTTAATGAGATGCCCAAATAATCATGCCTGATGTTTGGTACTTGTATCACTATTAGTTGACATAATTAAAGGCCTTACCATTTAATTACTCTACCGAAGTGTGCATGAAGCTTTGAAGTCTATTAACCAACTATTATTTCATGAGGCTCACAATCTAGTTTATACTATGCTAATGATTGCATAGTTCTGCCTGCTGTAGTATGTTTGTATGAAACCCTCTGTTGTTCATTATGCTCCCTAAGACTTTAATTGAGGCACAGAATGGCCAACTGCTTGCTTACTTATACGCAACGTGTTGTCTAAATTTGTAACTTGTCTGTGTTTTCGATTGGGCCCCAACATCATGCTCCTCTGGTGAGCTAAGAGGGATTTATGTATGCAGGCTGCACAAACTATCTTTTTTATAATTTTTAAAATATCACCTGCTTATGCTTCATGACGTGTAACATTTTTTTTGAAAGTGACGTGTAACATTATTGTTAGTCCTGTTTTGCCATGTAGTACAAAATAGTGTCTTATTCGCTTCACTGTTGTAACTATATTTTTGCCCTAGTCATGTGTACTTACAGAAACATTTCAGGATGAAGTGACATCAACACAAAGATCTGCGAGCAGTGCGGCATGGTCGTTATCGGATGAATATGTATTGGAATTGGAATGTGCTGATGTTCTCGAGCATCAACTAGAGGTGGCAAGACAACCTGTACATGATTGTGAACGTATAATCAACAAGTTGATACTGGACATGCAGGTATTAGATGCAGGAGTCAAAAAAATGAAACAAGACACTGAGGTAACCATGAAGGAATTGGAGATTTTGCCGACAGAAATTTGTGCTATCTGAATCCGGCCAATCCTATTTTCTGAAGAGATTATAGTTCAATTGGAGTTAAGTTGATGCGCGTCCATGATGTATGAGCTGTATTTGCCCAGTGTATGTAATTTGCTGTTTGTGTATGCTTTATTATCACCTGTGCCGAACCATAATGCCCAGTGGGTATAATCGGTTGTATTTTCTTTATTGTATAGTGTAGGATTATTCTACCTTTCTATGCCTTGATCTCTTTGTTGTAATAGTGTAGGCTTTTTAGAGGTGATAGTATTGAGTAGGATAATTCTTTGAATAGGCTATATTGTTCAAACGGGGGCTAATTCACTCGACCATGGCCCTTCACGGGCCGTCGGATCCATGGGCCTTCTACGTCTTGTAGGATCCATGGGCCTTCTACGTCTCATAATATCCATGGGCCTTCTATGTCTCGTAGGATCCATGGGCCGCCGGCTCATTTATGGGTCTTGTATGGGCCTTTAATGGGCCGTAGATGGGCCTTTAATGGAAATTGTACGTTTTATGGGCTGACCATAACGGGCCGTTAATAGGCCATATTTGGTGATGCTATAAAAATGGCCCAACAGACTAACGGTCTGCAAATGGGCTGACCATAACGACGGGCTGAATTTGGCCCACAAACAGAAAATGACAGTAACGGGCCGTAAGTAACCGAATGCTGCAAATGAGCCCAAGAATAAATGGGCCCCCAGAAGGACGAAAGTTAACTTGGGCTAGAAACAGCCCAACGGAATAACGGGCCGTTAATGGGTATAAAGTGATACACTGTTCATTACGGGTCAGTTTCACCACAGGCCGTTAATGGGTGTAAAGTAATACACTGTTCATTACGGTCCAATTTCAGCACGGGCCGCTAATGGGCCAAGAGTTACAAAGGGCCTCATATGGGCCGAAAGACGTCATGGGCTATACATGGGCCAGAAGTGAAAACGGGCTGGAATCATATTGGACGGCCCAGATGACGCTACTGGGCCTAATACGGATAGGGCGTAACGGGCCTTGGATTAGCGGGCTGTAAATGGGCTATATGCGAATAGGCCGTTAACAGGCTTTCCATGGGCCGGCCGACCAACTTTTGACCAAGTCAAATGGGCCGACCTTTTCATAGGAATGGGCCACTGTTGGGCCGTGCCACGTGTCGATGTATCATAGGCGCCTTCTGTCCAGTGAGTGGATGACATATGTCCCAACGATGAGCCGACACGTGTTTCCTCTAGCCAATGATGATTTTACACGTGGAAAATCCCCATTGGTCGGGGTTGTTAACGGGTTATCCGATCCAAAATCCGACCCGATAGCTTAACGACGTTCCGTTATAGTGGATGCCACGTGTCGGTCACCCTTGACGAAATCACTTCTGTGACGCGTGATTTATCGTCATGGAAGTGGACACTTCCGTGATGATAATTTTGGTAATGTCATGGAACACTTCTACAACAGCACAGGTATGACTATCTTGATTCTGTCATAAATTTGTCATGGATGTACATGCATGACAAAAAAGCGACCTACTGTGACAAACACGTATCATCACGGAAGTGTATATTTTTTGTAGTGGAAGGAGGTCAGCAAAGGAGCCGACCGATACTGAGTCGACGGCTCCCATAGGAGGACGCCACGGACCCACGCGCGAAAGTCAGTTGCCCCGCGGACGGGGAGTGCCTCGACGTCAAGTGGCGCTTCTTGGAGCCAAGTGGAGTCGTCGGCAACGAATACGAGCGCACCGAGATGGATCTCGCGGCCCTCAGCCAAACCTCCGCCTGAAACCATGTTGATGGGGATCGGAAAAAATCGCAACTTCTCCAACAAGTCGCTAAGACACCTACCCCACGGTGGGCGCCAACTGTCGTGGATCTAAGTCTGACAGTATAATGGGGGTAGGAGTGTAGAGGCAAGATCCTAGATACGGAGGAGTTGTACACGCAAGTTTTACGAGTTCAGGCCCTTCTCGGAGGAAGTAACAGCCCTACGTCTCAGAGCCCGGAGGCGGTCGACTGGATTATATGTGTGTGAGTTACAGGGGGTGCGAACCCTTGTGCCTGTGGTGGCGGTGGCTTATATAGAGTGCGGCAGGACCCCAGCCAGCCCACGACATAGAGGGTTTAAGGTACATTGAAGAGAGAACATTACTGGTAACGCCCACATTAAAGTGTTGTGAATCCCAATTAAGCCTATGAGTAAATGCTGGACCGTTGCATATACAGAGTGGCTTTAGCTCTTCTGCTTGTTGAGTGACTTCTGCGACGGTCGAGTGACATCGATTCTTCCGAGTGGAACGTTTCCGGTCGAGTGAATGACGATACTCTTTGGATGATCCTGGCTTTAGGGTGTTGTCCTAGGGGAGGATGTCAATGTCAGGTCTATGACCCTACCCTAGGTACGTAGCTTCATCATTTTGTATTGAGAATCAAAGAGAGAGAAGAAGACATCTAGCTAATAACTATGAACCCGAAGGTCTGAGGTAAGCTACTCACACATCATCGGAGATGCTATGGTGTTGATGTAGAAGCCCTCCGTGATCAATGCCCCCTCTGGCGGAGCACCGGAAAAGGCCCCAAGATGGGATCTCATGGGTACAGAATGTTGCGGCGGTGGAAATAGGGTTTCGTTGTGCTCCTGGACGTTTTCGGGGTACGTAGGTATATATAGGACGAAGAAGTAGGTCGGTGGAGCTGCGAGGGGCCCATGAGGGTGGGGCACACCCAGGGGGCAGGGGCGCCTCCCTGCCTCGTGGCCTCCTTGCTTCTTTCTTGACGTCCACTCCAAGTCCCCTGGATAGCGTTTGTTCCAAAAATAACTCTCCCGAAGGTTTCATTCCGTTTGGATTCTGTTTGATATTCCTTTTCTGTGAAACACTGAAATAGGCAAAACATAGCAATTTGGGCTAGGCCTCTGGTTAGTAGGTTAGTCCCAAAAATAATATAGAAGTGTATAATAAAGCCCATTAAGCATCCAAAACAGATAATATAATATTATGGAACAATCAAAAATTATAGATACATTGGAGACGTATCAGCATACTGCCTTCTAATTTGGTGGATGGCATTTGGGCCCGCGCGCGGCATGGCCCGCATGTTGTTGAACAAAAGTAAAATGACATTCAGTAGAGGGAGACGTTTCGATGACCTACGAGGAGCCAGAAGCGGTAGTGTATCCACTATACTAGTAGTATTTTTTTTTTCTGGTAGCTGCAGAGTGTCTCCACTGTACTAGTAGTAATTGTTTCACTGGGCCCAAGGCAAAACAGCCCAT
Organism: Triticum aestivum; assembly: GCF_018294505.1. Lineage (NCBI taxonomy): Eukaryota > Viridiplantae > Streptophyta > Magnoliopsida > Poales > Poaceae > Triticum > Triticum aestivum. Next base: position 133,345,387 of record NC_057800.1, on the reverse strand, counting down.
CCACCCTAGTAAATAATAAAATCATTTCAAAAGCCCATATATTTACTTAATGAGAGGCGCCAGCCACACCCAGCACACCGCCCCCAAAAAACCTGGGTGCTCTTCTTCCTCCTCACTCCCACCCACCTCACGCCAGCTCGTTCCACTCGTACCCCCAAATTCCTCACCTCACTCCTACAGAAAACCCCAGCTCCCCTTCTTCCTCACTACTACAGAAAAACTTCAGCTCCCCTTCTTCTTCACTCACACTACAACTAGGATCATCATTCGTTACTCTGCTCAAATCCGTGAGCGTGACGCGACGCCCTCAAGGAAAATGGAGTCAGCTGACCCCAGTGCCAAGAAGATGAGGCTCCCACCAGCGGTGACGCTTGTTGTAGATCTCGCACCCACCAGCGCGGGGAGAAGCGGCGACCCTGCTGTCAGTGTCAAAACCGGCGGATCTCGGGTAGGGGGTCCCGAACTGTGCGTCTAAGGAGGATGGTAACATGAGGCAGGGGACACGATGTTTTACCCAGGTTCGTGCCCTCTTGATGGAGGTAAAACCCTACGTCCTGCTTGATTATTCTTGATAATACGAGTAGTACAAGAGTTGATCTACCACGAGATCAGAGAGGCTAAACCCTAGAAGCTAGCCTATGGTATGATTGTCTGTTGTCCTACGGACTAAAACCCTCCAGTTTATATAGACACCGGAGGGGGCGAGGGTTACACAGAGTCGGTTACAAGGAAGGAGATCTACATATCCGTATTGCCAAGCTTGCCTTCCACGCCAAGGAGAGTCCCATCCGGACACGGGACGAAGTCTTCAATCTGGTATTTTCATAGTCCAACACTCAGGCCAAAGGATATAATCCAGCTGTCCGGATACCCCCTAATCCAGGACTCCCTCACCCGCCCCCACCGGATCCCAGGAACCCGTAGAATCTTGGGTGGACCGCATCAGCGATCTCCCAGACGCCATCCTTGGGGAGATCATCTCGCTTCTCCCCACCAAGGATTGCTGTCGCACTCAAGTCCTCTCAATTTGATGGCGCCCTTTATGGTGCGCCGTGCCCCTTAATCTCGACTGTCATCAGCTATCTCTCTTCAATGATTTCAAAATCCCCAGAGCCATGATCTCTCCCACCAGGGCTCCGTTCAAAGCATTTGCATCTCGTCATGCTACCTGAGCAAGCATACCATGCCCTGCACAGTGGACGCCTAGCTGAAATCCCCTGAATTCACAGAACTACAGCTGCTTGAGTTCTACTATTCCCCTAGAGATCACCTACCAGATACCGAACGCCATCTACCTGTGCCCTCAGCAGCGATGTCCATCTCGCGGTTTTCCTCCTCTCTCCACACGGCCACCTTTGCGTTGTGCTACCTACCTGACAATCTGGTACTAAACCTTTGACTCCCATTTCTCAAGAAACTATCACTTTTGCAGGTTCGTATATTAGAGGCCTCATTGCACAGCATCATCCACTCCAGTTGCCCTGCCCTGGAGTGCTTGGTGCTTGTTTTCACAATTAGAATCGGTTGTCTCCAAATAAAGTCGCCTAACCTTGTAAGAATTGGAATTTCTTTTGACGGAAGGCAACTCATCATCCATGATTCCCCTTCACTTCAAAGGTTGATCCTTGATTCTAGTTATTCACCGTCGCAAATAACCGTCCTCTCTACGCCTAAACTGGAGACCTTGGGTGTAATACATGATCTCTGTGCTCATTTCAAGATGGTGTTTGGCTCCACAGTTCTTCAGGTACTTTATATTATCATCTACACTTGTAACCATAAGCTGTATTTTAAATTTCTGCGCATAAGTTATATGTCATCTTGGAGTACACATTTTGTACTAGTATTATGTTCTATGCTCAATGAAGAGTTTCTCCATGGATAGCCTATCAATGGTGCTGGATTCTGTCAAGATCTTATATATCCAAATGAATAGTTTTGATCTGAACAAGTTTATTGGCTTGCTGCAATGCTTTCAATGTCTGGAGAAGTTGTATATAAAGGTGATAATTTCACGCACATTGGAAGCCCGCATATAGTTTACTAGAATTAACCGTTCAGCTGTTGCTCTTTCCACACTCTTTTTTAGACCTTAACTATTTTCGATCTTCATGTCTATTTAGGCAACAGAACGGGGTAGGAAAGTTATAACCAATCAGTGGATTTGTAAGCATCGGGATTTTCTCACTTATCATGACATTCGATTGAAGACAATAACGCTAGAACGATATGTAGCCAACCATGCAAACACTATATATTTCACATTCTTCCTGCTGAATGCAAGGTTACTATTGTCCATCAGGCTTAAGTTTATCAGCAGCATGGTTTCGATGGATGGGTACGTCGAAGAGCAAAAAAAGCAGTTTCAGGTGGGCAAAAGAGCTTCTGAACATGTCAGGCTTCTATTTACAACATATTGTGGTCATAATCCAGTAAATTTTATGACCTAGGATGTTCATTCTATGGACCTGACCGATCCATTTGACTGTGACTGCCGAAAAGAGTGCTGGAGTTAGATGTTGTTGCCCTTTTCAACCTGGGTTTTGTCTAAACCTGATGAATAATTAACCCTCGTGCTTTTGTATAGTTTGTAAGCTGGAGTTAGATGTTCTTTCCCTTTTCAACTCGGCTGTGACTGTCATATTTTCCTTGAAACAAGGCAAATGGCTTGCCATTCGTTTAATTTAGAGTGAAATATTTTAACAAATCCCAACCAAGGGAAATAACATCACTCTCGCCGGCTGCTTGAGCTCATTGTGCATTAGAGAAGCCAAGTGATTAGCCCCCACCAGCAGCCACAAACTTATTTCAAACTAGCAAACCAAATGGGCTGTAATTTTCATAGGAAAGGCCGCATGACCGTGAAAGATTTGGATTCTGACATTTGGGACCCACGAGGAAATAGCCTATCCAAGGTGGTGTCGACTTACTAGCTAGTCAACAAACGTTTCGCCTACCAGCCGTTGGATTGACATCCAACATCTGTCGTGTATCTTCTATCTCTGGTCTTGTTCCTCCAGCATCGCAAACCAAACCACCCCGTCGGCTCGGCCTACTCCCACCTCCCATAGCTGGTTGCGCCTCCGCCACCCTACCATACCCTCCAACGTTGGCCAGTCCCTCCCTCTATTGCCCCACATGTCCTGTTATTCTCCGGCGACGTCAGCCCCAACACGCACCCGCACCCAAACTAGTCAACCCTCATACTCCCCTTCGCCTGCGACTGGACCGTCACATCTTCCACGCTCCTGTTCGTTCCGTCCGAGGCCTCGCCGTCGTCCTCGGCCTTTGGTTCGCTTGCCATGCGCGGTGTGCCGCCCTCTTGCATTGTCAACACTGTCAACAACTGAGAGGAACAAGGATATGCTTGTACGTGGAGAGGATGACAGTAGGGACCCACCAGTGTCATGGCAGTATGCAAGCAAGTGCTTCCTTATTACAAGCCCCAAAAAATGGTTCCTCCTAATGGTTGGACATCTGGAGCTCACGCCATTGTCAACGTAGTCAATAAATGAGAGAATTACACAACGAGTGGCTGACACCAGGGACCCAGCAGGTCGCGCAGTTGTTATTTACCTTTTTTGAGGAACCAGCAGTTGTTATTTATACCAGTTTTAGCGACGGATCAGGGTAACAACGGGGTTGTGCGGGGGCTGTGGCCCGTCTAGCCAGGATTTTATTTATGTTTACCACATCATGAGCCCAGTTGTGTTTTTTTCTTGCTGAAAATGGCTAGCCCAGTTCTATTTTTTAAAAGAAATACCCAAACGAGGCCTACATGCTTTATCAGCCCGGCTGGGCTGTAAATCTTTCAAGACGAGGAGAGAGTTTCATTCAGTTTGCCCAAAAATGGATTGTACATTTTTAAAACACATGAAACCGGGAATTAGTTTCATTTTTTAATTAGAAGATTTTAAATTCCGTTGATTTTTATGCCTGGACAATTATTTGGATTATATATTTATATAAATTATTTTTCAAATAGTTTGAATGTGACTTGATATTTCAGGATTAAAAACAGTTGACCGCACTGAAATATGTAAAATTTCGTATAATTTTTAACCGTGGCCACAATATGGGGTGTAATGCTAACAAAAGGAAGATGGGCTCCAAAAAAATCTTAAGAATTGGCAAATGGGCTGTAAATTATTAGAAGTAATGGCAGATGGGCCGTATGTTGTTTTCCACAGATTTGAGGCTGACTTGTGCGCCTACTACAGGTTGACGCGTATGCTTTCCTAAAAAATAAGGTTGACGCACACACAACGCCATGTCAACTTAGTCAACACACGAGAGCAGCGACTGTTGGATGTTCACCCAACGGTCGTTGTGCTTCTTCAATCTCTGCTCTTCCTGCTCCAGTCGCTCAAACAAGCGCCAGCAGGACTGCCTGCTCCCTCCTCCCGCGGCCGGCTATGCTGCCGCGTAGGCCTCACCGCCCCATGGTTCTCCCGTCGCTGGCCTAGCCATCCCTCTACTCACCCACACCTGGTGTAATTCTCCGGCGACGGCAAACGAACCAGTAAACCCTCTCACTCCCCTACGCATGGGAAACAACTGCCGAGTTTTCCCTGGCTCCGTGTTGTTCCATTCCTAGGCCTCGTCGTCGTCCACTGCCCTGGTGCTCTCGACACGGCGTGGTCAACGTGGTCAATGAACGACATGCATCGGAAGTGGATTGTACGTGGAGAGGCTGACAGCTGGGTCCACGGCTGCATGCAAGGAAATGCTTCCTTATTACGCACAAAATAATGATTCCTCCACCTGACAGCTGGGACCCACCGGAAGGGCCTGTGTATTTCGCGGAAAAAATGTTCCCCCGCTGACAGGTCAGACCCATCAGCGATATCTTCACACGCTAAGAAGTGCCTCATTATTACGCACAAAAAATGAATACCCCTTGCTAGCTGGGACCCACCATAGTGTGAGGCTGACTTGTGGGCCTACTAAGATGACGGGGATGGACGGATTTGTCAACTTAGTCAATATGAACGATTCTAGCTCTAGTGACCATATGATGTCCATCCAACGGCCGTAGTGCTTCTTCAACCTCTAGTCTTCTTGCTCCAGCCACCCAAACAAGCGTCGTGTGCCGCCTACTCCTGCCTCCTGTGTCCAGTTGTGCTACCACCACTGGCCATGCCATCCCTCTATACTCACCACACCTCCTGTTATTCTCCAGCGACGGCAGCCTCACACCATAGTCGAAGCAGTCAACCCACGTACTCCCCTCCGCGTGGGCATCCACTGCCACGTCTTCCCCAGCTCCGCGTCGTCCCCTTCGTAGGCCACGCCGTTGTCTACCACCCTAGTGCTCTCGGAGCGGCGTGGTCAATGTGGTCAATGAACGACTTCCATCGGAAAAGTACTATATGTGGAGAGGCTGACAACTAGGTCCACGGCCATAGCAAGGAAGTGCCTCCTTATTACGCGCAAAATAATTATTCCTCCACCTAACAACAGGGACCCACCGGACGGGCCACCGTATTTCGTGGAAAAAACATTTCCCCCCTAACTGCTGGGACCCATCTACATCTTCGCACTCAAGGAAGTGCGACTATATTACGGGGAAAAAATGATTCGCCCCCCTGACTGCTGGGACCTACCAGCAACATCTTCGCACGCAAGGAAGTGCCTGGCAGTCGGGACCCACCTGGTAGAAGCATACGTAGCTTTGTCATTCTGGTCGCGAACGTGTACGTACATACTGGTCAATGTAGAGGCGCGCATGTAGCATGTACACGTACATACAGTGGCCAAGGTGCAAGAAAGAAAATATGGCCACGTACATACATACAGGAGGGGTCTCGAACGCCTACTCACGCATATGTACGAGCAGGGCTCGTGTACATCGCTGGGTTAGAACGGAGAAGCTGCGCCGTCATCGTATTCATGTGGTGGCAACGGAATGCGTCTTGTTCATCGGGAGGCAACGGAACGCGTGCTGTTCATCGGGAGCCAATCGGCTTGGACGGAACAGCCGATGGAAACGAGGCCTGGCGCACCGCAGAACGGAGGAAACAACCTTGTGTTCGACCGTCCATGGTCGAAACGGGATCCTGTTCATCGGGAGGGGTCTAGCGTACCGCAAAACGAAGGAAACGGACTTCTGTTGGACCTCCTACGGTCGAAACAGGGTCCTGTTAACCGGGAGGGGTGTGGCGTACCGCAAAACGGAGGAAACGGACTTGTGTTGGAGTGCTACTTTCGTAACAGGGGTCCTGTTCATCGGGAGGGGTGTGGCGTACCGCAAAACGGGACTCCATGGGATATTGTTCATCTCCACCGTTGACCTCCTCCAGGCTCCACGGTGTACTGTTCATCCACCGCCGACCTCCTGCAGCCTCCACCTGTGACTGTTCATCCATGGGCTCATGTTCATCCAGCCTCCACCTCATGCTCCTCCACCGGCTACTGTTCAACTAGCCCTCTCCACGGTGTCCTGTTCAACCACCCCTCCACAGGCTACTGTTCATCCAGTCCTCCATCGGCTACTGTTCAACCAGCCCTCCACCGGCTACTGTTCAACCTCCCCTCCATGGGGTCCTGTTCAACCAGCCCTCCACCGGCTACTGTTCAACCTTCCCTCCACGGGGTCCTGTTCATCTAGCCCTCCATGGGCTTGATCGATCAGGTCCTGTTCATCCAGCGGCAACATGGGGTCTTGTTCATCCAACCCCCCCACCAGGAACTGTTCATCCACCCCCCCCGCAACAACGCTCACTGTTCATCGAGGGAAGGAGGCATCAGGTTCGATCGGCTTCAGTTAGTAGCAGTAGCGAACAAAGGAATCGCTCGATTGGGTTCAGTTAATAGCCATCGATCGATCGCTCGGGTTTAGTAACGCATAGCCTGCAGTGCAATCGCTAGGGTTCAGTAGGCGAACGCCTCGCTCGGGTTCAGTTAGAGCCCAACGCCTCGCACCCACGTGCGTACGTGTATGAGAGAAACACGCATCGCTCGGCCCCCGACCACCCACCGTACCAGGAACTCCCTGATATTTTTTGCGCCCCCGCTTCTACCACGGTTTTTTCCATCATGGACAGCCCAAAGAATGTCATGCGGCTGCGTCTCCGGCCCGCCCAGGACGAAAAGCCCATTTTTTGTCATGATTCTTTCATAGAAGTAGGAGCCCACCACATCTAAGATGATACCAGGTTTTGTCACAATTATCGTCATAGAAGTGTCACAAGTATGACAGGAAAAAAAATTGTTCGGCCCAAAATGTCATGGATGTGTCTTTTTTTTTGTAGTGTGTGTCGCTGCGTAGAGAGCGGCCGTGTGCTACTACCTTCGTCTTGTCTATAGTCCCCTTTACATTATGTGCCATACTTTGCCCTTAAATTTAATCTAAAAAATGTTAATGCATGTGATAAAAATTATATAATTGGAAACTATGTTCAAATACGAATCCAACTATATAATATTTGGCGACATGCATTCGTATTTTATTAGTTAAATCGTACCTATAAACCAGGACTGGGGTATAGTAGGTAATTAAACCACAAACATTTTTTTTGTATTAACCCTATGTGTACGTGGCCTTTCGTCCTCCTCTCGCACGTCTTGTCACCCCGCTGCCGCAGACGGCTTAGAGCGCAAGCTTGCGCAGTGCGCGGGGGCGTTCTTTTGGCCAAATGGTGGGTTGAAGTGGCGCCAATGAATCATCGGTGAGCCCGTTCCCGCACAACCTCGTAGGTTCCCGCACAAGCTTCTCGCTCCACTCGGTGAAATACCCCCAAATACCAATGCTTACCGGCCTGCTATATAAACCCTCACGGCCAGCGAGTCATGCATTGCATTTTCCGCTCCCTCCCTGTAGCTTATCTCATCTGCTTCTCCGACAATCGCCAATGGGGTTGTCAAGTCCCTCGTACCTGCACAAAATGATAGCTACTCGCAACCAACGCGATTAAGGGTTGTCAAGCCCTTCACGGTCACTTACGAGAGTGAGATCTGACAGATAGAATATTTTTGGTATTTTTTATATAAAGATGCAAGGTAAAAAGTAAAGGAAAATTAAATAGCAAAACAATATTAAAGTGATGGAAATTGATATGATGAGAATAGACCCGGGGGCCATAGGTTTCACTAGTGGCTTCTCTCAAGAGCATAAGTATTCTACGGTGGGTGAACAAATTACTGTTGAGCAATTGATAGAATTGAGCATAATTATGAGAATATCTAGGCATGATCATGTATATAGGCATCACGTCCATGACAAGTAGATCGAAACGATTCTGCATCTACTACTATTACTCCACTCATCAACCGCTATCCATCATGCATCTAGAGTATTAAGTTAAAAACAGAGTAACGCCTTAAGCAAGATGACATGATGTAGAGAGATAAATTCATGCAATATGAAATAAACCCCATCTTGTTATCCTCGATGGCAACGATACAATACGTGCCTCGCTGCCCCTTCTGTCACTGTGTAAGGATACCGCAAGATCGAACCCAAAGCTAAGCACTTCTCCCATGGCAAGAACTACCAATCTAGTTGGCCAAACCAAACGGATAATTCGAAGAGACTTGCAAAGATAACCAATCATACATAAAAGAATTCAGAGAATATTCAAATATTATTCATAAATAGACTTGATCATAAACCCACAATTCATCAGTCTCAATAAACACACCGCAAAAAGAAGATTACATCGAATAGATCTCCACGAGAGAGGGGAGAACTTTGTATTAAGATTCAAAGAGAGAGAAGAAGCCATCTAGCTACTAACTATGGACCCGAAGGTCTGAGGTAAACTACTCACACTTCATCAGAGAGGCTATGACGATGTAGAAGCCCTCCGTGATGACGGCCCTCTTCCGGTGGAGCTCCGGAACAGGCCCCAAGATGGGATCTCGTGGATACAGAAAGTTGCGGCGGTGGAATTAGGTTTTTGGCTCCTGTTCTGATCGTTTGGGGCTACGTGTGTATATATATGAGGAAGAAGTACGCCGGAGGAGCAACGAGGGGCCCACGAGGCAGGGGACGCGCCCTACGGGGTGCCCCCCACCCTCGTGACCGCCTCTTTTGTTCCTTGGAGCAGGGTCCAAGTCTCCTGGATCACGTTTGGTGAGAAAATCACGTTCCTGAAGATTTTATTCCGTTTGGACTCCGTTTGATATTTCGTTTCTTTGAAACACTGAAATAGGCAAAAAACAACAATTCTGGGCTGGGCCTCCGGTTAATAGGTTAATCCCAAAAATAATATAAAAGTGAAAAATAAAGCCCAATATAGTCCAAAACAGTAGATAATATAGCATGGAGCAATCAAAAATTATAGATACGTTGGAGATGTATCATCAGTCGCCGTGGCCGCCAACTCACTATGGACCGCCGGGGTCATCACCCGGTTCGCCACCGGCGCTCGAAGGCGGGAGGCGAAGGTAGAGGCCCGCATGTGCGTCAGCGACCTTGCGCGCTACATCGAGTTCCTGCGGGAGGAGGAGCGCCTCGTCGAGCACGCAAAGATCCTTGCCGCCGCCATGGCCGCGGCACACGCCACCTCAGAGGCAAGGAAACAGGAGATCTATGAGGAGAACCACTGCTTTGAGAGGGGTCGTCTGGAGTGGCAGAGGGCGTTCGAGGTGAGCGTCGCTGAAGCTGCAGCAATGGCAGACACCGTATTGCAAATTGTCTAGCTCGTCGGTAGGATCCTCCTCCTCTGCATCTTACTGAGTGTGCTCGGCAGAGGAGAGGCTGCCTAAAATAGTACAAAGCCCCTCCGTAGTAGTAGTATTTAGGGGCTATTTTGTTTAGTTCATCTAACTATAGATGTGGTGGAACTGTACAACGTACTTAAAATTAGCTAGAATATATAGTTGAACTAGCTATTTTAGTACGTGGTTGGCAACAATTGGGGAAACGTTTGGTCAGTTCAGCTATCGAGTTGAACTGTTTGTATAAAGAACGACTGCTTAATCTAGGAATGAAATCTATGCTTAATTACTGAATTTTAGTTGCAAAAATTAGATAGTGCTAAGGATTTTTAGCTGCATATTTTGACAAATCACAGTGTTACAAGGATTGACTAATGGCAATGTTACTAGATCAACAAATGTCAATCTTTCCTGTTTCACAAATGGCAACATACCCAATATGACAGATGCAAATCTTACCAAATTGTTTGTACGTGGTTGCACACGGGTCATCCAAAACAACGGTTTGCATTGAAGGGATGCACAAATCCTGCGCTGCGAATTTTCCCTTGACTTAAGGGGGAAGAGCATAGCTCCACTTTGCATACGGTTGTTCTATCTAAAACGTTTGCGATCAAGAGCTGCAGAAATCTTGCTCGGCACATTTTCCCTAGGCTTCATGGGGAAGCTGTCGGTTTGTATACATGTGTTGTAACTAAAACGTTTGTGATGAGTGTTTTATATTTAAACACCATTGACTTTTTTTCAAAAGAAAACAGTTTGATAAGTCTGTACATTAAGAGATAAAAATGCAAGTTTGTTCAAACCATATCTTTCATTCAGTCACACTGCGAATTAATATTCATATGATCGATAATTCGAGATAAAGTATTAAACCCCCCAAAAAACTATTTCCGGCGGCGGAGGAGGCGGCGCGCCGTGCCGTCGTTGTCATTGGCGTCCTCCGGGACGCCGTTGTTGAAGTCTTCAAGGCAGCACAGAATGTTCTTCACTTGTAAATCAAACATCATGTTGTCGCGCAATCGACGGGCGGGCAGCGGGAGGATGACAACTGGAGGCGCTGAGAGGTAGCGGTCGACGGCGGTGTCCCATGCCGCTGAGGGGAGCACGGGGACGGGCACGGGCGCGGCAGGTGCAGCCAAACGCACGGGGACCGGCGTCACGGTGGGTGGAGGGGCACGCACGGGCACGGGCGCGACGGGTGCAGCCAAACGCATGGGGACCCGCGTCGCCGTGGGTGGAGGGGCGCGCAAGGGCACGGGCGCTGGCATTGTCATGTACACGAGCTCGCACGGGTCCGCGGAGACCGCGCTGGCGCCCGCGGCTTCTAGCTCTGCGATAGTGCTCGGCGACGAGCCCGTCAATGCTACGGGGATGGTCGCCAGTGCAGGCGCGGGGATGGGAGCTGGGAGAGGAGCGGGGGAAGCAACCGCCCCAGCCAGCTCATTAAGGGCCATGTCCATGAGGCCTCATTCCTCCTTATTTTCTATCTCCTCCGGCTCGGAGTCGACTTCACAAACTTGAAGAATAGTGGCAGATGATCATTCTGCGCCATGGCGTTGGTGGAGGTCTGCGGGAGGGAGGGGAATGGGAGGCGAACAGTAAGGCCGCCTGTATTAAACACCGGCTTAGGCACCATTAATGGTGAGGAAGGAGGGGGGCCATGGAAGTCAAAGGGCTCTATCGGTGTCAAAACCGGCGGATCTCGGGTAGGGGGTCCCGAACTGTGCGTCTAGGTCGGATGGTAACAGGAGGCAGGGGACACGATGTTTTACCCAGGTTCGGGCCCTCTAGGTGGAGGTAAAACCCTACGTCCTGCTTGATTGATATTGATGATATGGGTAGTACAAGAGTAGATCTACCACGAGATCAGAGAGGCTAAACCCTAGAAGCTAGCCTATGGTATGATTGTTGTTTTTCCTACGGACTAAACCTCTCCGATTTATATGGTCACCGGAGAGGGCTAGGGTTACACAGAGTCGGTTACAATGGTAGGAGATCTACATATCCGTATCGCCAAGCTTGCCTTCCATGCCAAGGAAAGTCCCTTCCGGACACGGGACGAAGTCTTCAATCTTGTATCTTCATAGTCCAGGAGTCCGGCCGAAGGTATAGTCCGGCCATCCGGACACCCCCTAATCCAGGACTCCCTCAGTAGCCCCTGAACCAGGCTTCAATGACGACGAGTCCGGCGCGCAGATTGTCTTCGGCATTGCAAGGCGGGTTCTCCTCCAAATTCCGTGTACCTGTTGAATAGTGTCCAGTTTCTTGTAAATGTAGTGCTCCTTGGCTTCTACGCCCAATAATGGCCGTTTTCCACGTGTCAAACAAATACGAAAAGTCAGGGTGTATTTTATATTTACACCCCTAGCCGCGTGAATGAGCCGCCTATTTAAGGGGACGAGGATTCAAATCCAATCCACACCTTCTCCCTTCCGCGAGTATTCATCAGAGCGTATCCGACAGAGGTCCATTCTATCATGGCCTGCCGCCGCAGCTCCTCCTCTCGCCCTTCCAGCCCTCAGCCTGGAGATTGGAAGAAGTGCTCCATCCCGCACAGCGAGCTAGTGAAGCTCCAGACCAAGGGATTTCTCCCCCCGGCCAATATGGTCCCGGTTCGAGCCGGACTTGCCACCTATAATGGCGGAGAGCAAGCGGAGAGCGCCCCCAATCCCTCCAAAGGAGAGCGGGTATGCCTTGCCCCTTACTTAATAAGAGGGCTCGGATTTCCAATTCATCCGTTTCTCCGGGGGCTTCTTGAGTTCTATGGCCTCCAGCTGCACAACCTCACGCCTGCCTCCATATTGCATATCGCAGGCTTCGTAGCCCTTTGCGAGCTGTTTTTGGGCTGCGAGGCTCATTTCACGTTGTCGAAAAGGCTATTCTGCCTTGTGCCCCACTTTAAGGAGGGGTCGATATATCAAGTGGGCGGAGCCGAAGTGTGGCGCATCGCCGGGACCGGATATCTATCCGTAACCCCGAAGAAGGCGTCCTAGGACTGGCCTTTAGAATGGTTTTATATAGAGGACGTTCCGCTGCCGAATCCTGTCCGGATCGGCCTCCCTGAGTTCGACAGTGCTCCCCTAAAGAAGCGCCTAAGCTGGCGTCCACGGAGCCCTCAGAGGGAAAGCGACAGGAACGTTATTTACCTGATGGGCCGGATAAGATTGTCAGCTCATTCCGGATTGACCATGATCGGGGTCATGGCCGCATGCATCATGCGAGGGGTGCAGCCGCTTCAGTATAGAGGCCGCCCCATGTGGCACTTCAACGGGAGGACGACGCCACCCGCTATGGCTGTGAGGGGCCAGATTCGGCTGCCGCTCTAATAAAGACCTTGTCCTCTTTGTACAAGGGAGAAGAGGAGGAAGTTCTCCATGTCAACCCATGGGGTGGATTTTCTATGTACAATCCCCCGAGTTGGGTAAGTGGACACTTTTACTTGCCCATTCGTTTTATATTCCCATTGTTAAATTTTCAGTCTAACGACTTTAGCGCAGGAACTGCGTCAGGCTGTTAAAGAAATAAACAGCCCTCCTCCATAACCCGAGGATCCGGGACGGTCCCTCGACCCGGCCTCTCAAGAGGATCCGGACTTATCTGTGGAGCTGATTGATGGAGTGTTTCGTCAATTGAGCAGGGACAACGCTATGGTGGCCATTACATCCAATTATCCAGGGCTACTCCCAGCCTAACAGGTAACTGAGACCGGAGTCTCAGCACTTTGAAAAGGGATATGTCCTTGTGTGTTTTCGATTACCATATGACAACCGTGTTTTGCAGGGGAGGTCCTTGAGACGGGAGGCTGAGCCTGTGGCGACTAGCCAACGAGGGGCGACAAGGCCCCGCGAGATGAAAAGAAGTGTGGTCCGGACTGAGGCGCCGGCGCAAAGGTATAGCGCGCCACCTTATTCCCAGGTGTTACTCCTTCGAGGCGTATTAACACTCGTGCTCTCTTCAGGACGAAGAGACCTCGCCGGACTATATCCGGAGAGGCTGCCAATCGCGCCTCCACCAGCCAGGCTCCAAAGCCTAGTCCGGAAGCGGAGGCGAACACGAGGCGCGCACCGGACGCTCCTCCGACGGAGGATGCGGACAGGCTGTCTGCCACTAATTCCGAGGTGGAGAGTGCCATGAACCACAGGCGTCGCCGGACAGTTCTTCACGACGCTTGTTTCTCCCAAGAGGCATTGGATGCCTTCAATTCGGGAGACGCGTACCTCCATGCCGCTCAAAATGGTCTAGCCAGAGCCACGGAGCAGTATGTGAAAGACATACGGGTAAGAAATTTTTGGTAATTATATATGTATACAAGTAGCCCCCGAGACTTGAAATAGTTAGAATAACTTATTTAAGGATCATCTGTTATGCAGGTTCTTACAGAAAAGAATGCCCTGCTGTCCCAGGAGCTGGAAGAGTACAAAGCCCAACTTGAGGCCGCACTAGCCGCGGCAGGGGAGCCCAAGGAGACCCCCTCTGGAATATACGCTTCAAAAGATAAGTATTTTGTGAAGTGCGGCGTGGGTGCAAATCTGACAAATGAAATTGCAGATGGCGCCGGATTAAATCCGGAAGTGCAACAACTCCGATGCCAGTTAAAGGCTGGTGAGAGCGTGCTGACAAAGGTGAGGCGGGAGAAGAACGTTCTCCAAGATGCCAACACCAAGCTAGGCGTTGAACTGAAGGACGTTCGTGCCCAGCTGTTGGACTCCGTGAAGGAGAATCAGCGGCTTCAACGCGGCATATATAGTAAGTGCTTAAACGAACTTTGAAAAAAGAGTTCGGCGAGGAAGTCGACTAACAGAGTAATGTCTGTAGGTATGCTGACAGGTCGTCCTGTAGAGGAAATGCCCGTTTCTTTGGGTGACCTTCTTCCCGAGCTCTCACAACTGCATGAGCGAGATCGGCAGGTGATGCAAGGCATCGCCCAGGCCTTGTGGCCGTCCGTCTCCATGCCCGAAGGCCTTGGAGAGCTTGTAGAGAAGCTGAAGGGAGTGCAGCGGCGGTTCCGATTGTGGAAGATGTCGGCCTGCCGTCAAGGCGCCAGGGAGGCATGGGCCATGGTGAAGACGCGGTAAACGAAGGCTGACCCAAACCACATGGCCGAGGTCGGACCCATAGGGCCCGATGGGAAGGAGATCCCTGTGATCTTAGCATACGGCCAAGTAGAGTTGGCCGCAAAGTATTCCCAATAGGACTGTAAACTAGACAGCCTGTTAGATGGAATTGAAGAGGAATACAATCAGTCAGATTGACTATGTAATTTTAATTGACATGTGTAATGCCTTCTAGCTGGATTGTAGATCGTTTGTCATGGCCGACCTTTTCGCTTCAACCTCGGGACCTGACGGTCCGGAGTGTGTCCGAATACCCTCGCGGTTATATAAGAACTGGGGTATGCATGGAGACCAGGCATAGGGGTCATTAGTGCTTGAACAGACAAGTGCCCAACTAGTTATGTTATATAAGAAACATCTTCCAGGGAGAATAGTTCCGTTAGGGGTTCCTTTCCCTGGGAGGCATGCCCTAAAGTGCATGTCCATTCTGCGAAAAGAGACGCAGGAAAAACATATGGGGGCGTATAGATAAATAAGTGGAAGAAAAGATCATCTTTAGTTCACCGACCGAATATTCCCTTAAGAACGCTAGCTTTCGGCTTCACCCAGTCTGAGGTACACATCCGGCTGACCCGGCAGTAACAATCGCAGAGGTGCTCCCTTTACCACCTAGCCAAACAATCGGGAATGTAGGGGTAAGCACAGGAGCAGGCGACCCAGCTTGGCCAAAACTTAAGTCATATCGATGCATATAATGACGAATAAAAGGTACATGCGGAAGTGTGACACATGTGTTGGGCATGAAGCCCGTATAAATAAGCTTCTGTTTAAAGAAGCCCCCAGGTTTAATGAGCGCGGATAGCGCGTCACTTTATGAGCCTTTAAAGTCTATAAGAGAGAGAGAGAGGAGAAGGAGAGAAATGTAAGACAGAAAGTATATAAAAAATGGACAGAGGAAGGAGACGAGCACAGAGTCCGGCCCTAGGCATAGAATCTTCGTAGACGGGCTGCGTTCCATGGGTTTGGCTTGAGTCGGTAATCCGATGCATCTCGCAGGCGGTATGCTCCACCAGTTAGGACTTGGTTGATTATGAAGGGACCTTCCCACTTGGGCTTGAGTTTGTCCTTTTTCTTCTCCGGCAGGCGTAGAACTAATTCGCCAACGTTGTAATTTTTGGCCCGTACTTCTCTGCTTTGGTATCTTTGAGCCTGCTGTTGATAGAATGTGGAACGGGCTTTTGCCACGTCACGCACTTCCTCCAAGGCGTCCAAATTGTCCTGCCGATCGAGCTCGGCTTCTCTTTCTTCGTACATGCACACTCGAGGTGAGTCATGAATTATGTCGCAGGGCAAAACTGCCTCTGCGCCGTACACCATGAAGAATGGTGTGTATCCGGTGGTGCGATTCGGCGTGGTCCGCAGCCCCCAGTGTACGGAGTCGAGCTCCTCTACCCAGTGCGTATTAGATTCCTTAAGGGACCGCACTAATCTGGGTTTGATGCCGCTCATGATAAGACCATTTGCATGTTCGACCTGGCCGTTGGTTTGTGGGTGATAGACGGAAGCATAATCGAGCTTGATGCCCATGTTTTTGCACCAGAGTTTTACCTCATCGGCCGTAAAGTTCGTGCCGTTATCAGTGATCATGCTGTGGGGGATGCCGTAACGGTGTACAACCCCGGATATAAAGTCTATCACCAGTCCAGATTCGGTCGTCTTAACAGGCTTGGCTTCTATCCATTTGGTGAACTTATCCACCATGACCAGTAAGTATTTTTTCTTGTGGGTTCCGCCTTTAAGGGGTCCAACCATGTCAAGCCCCAGACCGTGAAGGGCCAAGTGATGGGGATAGTTTGGAGGGCGGTGGGTGGCATATGGCTTTGGTTTGCAAAAAGCTGGCAACCGACGCATCGTTGGACTAAGTCCTGGGCGTCTGCACGGGCCGTCGGCCAATAAAAGCCTGTACGGAAGGCCTTGCTTACAAGGGACCGACCTGCAGCGTGATGTTCGCCGAGTCCGGCATGAATTTCAGCCAGGAGGTTCCGCCCTTCCTCTTCGGAGATGCACCTTTGGAGGACTCCGGTAGTGATTTTCTTATAAAGCTCTCCCTCATGGACTTTATAGGCTTTAGATCGCCGCACTATGCAGTGTGCCTCATTTTGGTCCTCAGGGAGTTCCTGCCTGGTAAGGTAGGCGAGGAATGGTTCTGTCCACGGGGCGATGACGGCCATTATTACGTGGGCTGAAGGTGTTATTTCATTGGCAGAGCCTCCAAATGTGTCAGAGTGTTCGGTGTCGGGCAGTGCGGTTGGGTCCGAGCTGCTATTGCCAGGTTCCCCTTCCCATACTACGGACGGCTTGAACAACCGTTCCAAGAAGATGTTGGGGGGACTACATCGCGTTTTGCGCCGATGCATGCCAGGACATCTGCCGCTTGATTATTTTCCCAGGCTATATGGTGAAATTCGAGCCCTTCGAACCGAGTTGACATTTTTAGGACAGCGTTGTGATAAGCTGCCATTTTTGGATCCTTGGCATCAAAGTCTCCATTTATTTGGGATATTGCGAGGTTTGAGTCCCCGCGCACCTCTAGGCATTGAATGCCCATGGATGCTGCCATCCGGAGACCATGTAAAAGGGCCTCATATTCGGCTACATTGTTGGAGTCTGTGTACATTATCTGGAGTACATATTGAACTGTGTCTCCTGTGGGGGATGTCAAAATGACGCCAGCCCCTAGACCGGCCAACATTTTGGAGCCGTCGAAGTGCATGACCCAGTTTGAATATGTGCCGTTCTCTTTAGGGAGTTCGGCCTCCTTGCATTCTGCGACGAAGTCGGCCAAAACTTGCGACTTGATAGCTCGCCGTGGCTTGTAAGTTATGTCAAACGGGAGGATCTCAATGGCCCATTTTGCAATCCGGCCCGTCGCCTCGCGGTTATTTAGAATATCGTTAAGTGACATTTCCGAGGCTACTGTTATTGAACACTCTTGAAAGTAGTGTCGCAGCTTCCGGGATGCCATAAATACCGCGTATGCAATCTTTTGATAGTGCGGGTACTGTGACTTGCACGGAGTAAGGACAGTGGACACATAATAGACCAGCTTTTGAAGGGGGAATTTGTGTCCGTCCGTTTCTCGTTCGACGATGAGCACTGCGCTTATGACCTGATGGGTTGCTGCAATGTATAATAGCATTGGTTCACCAATGTTTGGCGCGGCCGAGACTGGCTTTGTTGCCAAGATGGCTTTTATTTGGTCGAGTCCGGCCGTGGCTGCATCCGTCCACTCGAAGTGTTCGGTGCGTCGAAGGAGGCGGTAAAGGGGTAGGGCCTTTTCTCCTAAGCAGGAGATAAAGCGGCTTAGAGCCGCCACGCATCCGGTTAATTTTTGTATTTGTTTGAGGTCCTTTGGGATATCCAATTGTGATAGAGCTTGGATCTTGGCTGGATTTGCTTCAATTCCTCTACCGGATACAATGAAGCCCAAGAGCTTTCCCGCTGGAATGCCGAAAACGCATTTTTCTGGGTTGAGCTTGATGTCGTATGTTCGGAGGTTATCAAATGTTAGCCTCAAGTCGTGTACTAGAGATTCGACATGTCTTGTTTTAACGACCACATCATCTATGTATGACTCCACTGTTTTGCCGATCTGGTTTGCCAGACATGTGTGAATCATGCGCTGATATGTTGCACCGGCATTTTGAGCCCGAAGGGCATTGTGTTGAAGCAGAATGGGCCGTATGGTGTGATGAATGTCGTTGCGGCTTGGTCTGACTCTGCCATCTTTATTTGATGGTAGCCGGAGTATACGTCGAGGAAACACAACGAATCGTGTCCTGCGGTAGTGTCGATAATTTGATCGATGCGGGGGAGAGGGAAGGGATCCTTTGGGCAAGCCTTGTTAAGGTCTTTGAAATCAACGCACAGGCGCCAGGATTTGTCCTTCTTTGGTACCATCACCAGGTTTGCTAGCCAGTCCGGATGTTTGATCTTTGATGAATCCGGCCTCCAATAGCTTGGCTAGTTCCTCTCCCATGGCCTGTCTCTTAGGTTCAGAAAAACGTCGAAGAGCCTGTTTGACTGGCTTGAATCCTTTTAGGATATTTAAGCTGTGTTCGGCCAGCCTGCGTGGGATTCCTGACATGTCTGAAGGGTGCTAGGCGAAAATGTCCCAGTTCTCTCGTAGGAACTCTCGCAGTGCGGCGTCTACATCAGGGTTTAACTATGCCCCGATGGAAGCTGTTTTATTGGGGTCCGTTGGATCGACCTGGAATTGGACTATTTCGTCCGCTGGTTTAAAGGAGGTGGACTTGGATCTTTTATCGAGTATCACATCATCCCTATTCACCGTGGAGCGCAGCGCAGTCAGTTCCTCAGCCGCTAGGGCTTCGGATAGCGCCTCGAGGGCCAGTGCGGCTGTCTCGTTTTCGGCGCGGAGTGCTATGTCCGGATCACTAATGAGAGTGATGATTCCGTTAGGCCCGGGCATCTTGAGCTTCATGTACCCATAATGGGGTATTGCTTGGAAGACTGTAAAGGCTTCCCGCCCTAGCAGAGCGTGATATCCTCTACTGAACGGGGCCACCTGGAATGTGACCTCTTCGGACCTGTAATTATCTGGCGTGACGAACACCACATCTAGTGTGATTTTTCCTGTACAGCGCGCTTCCTGACTGGGGATTATTCCTCTAAAGGTTGTGCTGCTTCGCTCAATGAGGTTCCAGCCTATTTCCATTTTTGAAGGGTTTCCACATAAATGAGGTTCAATCCGCTGCCGCCATCCATGAGTACCTTGGTAATACGAAAGCCGTCCACTATTGGACTGAGGACCAATGCGGCTGGTTCTCGGGCTGTTCGGAATTTAGGTTCGTCACTGGAGTTAAAAGTAATAGCCGTGTCACTCCATGGGTTTATTGTTGCTACTTTGTAGACTTCGGCAAGGCCGCGGAGTGTTCTTTTTCACATATTATTTGATGTGAAAGTCTCAAAGACTGTTAATACCGTACTGGTTTCTCTGGGGTGGCTTTCTGTGGCTTCTGGAATTACAAGATCTTCGCCAACTTTTGCCACCTGCCGGAGTATCCAACATGCACTAAGGCTGCGAGTTGGTGTGGCGCCTTCTGCACTGTGAATTTTACAGGGTCCATCAAGCCATCCTTCCAGTACGGTTCCGTGCCCTGTAGAGGGCTTTTTCTTTTTGGTATTGAACCCAGGTGTCTGACGATGATGCACCCTTTTATTTCGGACCGGGTTTGTATTCAAGGCCGGATTGTCCCAAAATTTTGTTTCGGTTTTCCAGGCGCTTTCCATCGCATAGTACTTTCGTACTATGGACGCCAAGTCAGCAAAGCGTGTAATATCACGGCGACTTATGGCGTTGAGGATTCCCTTGTCCGTGCAATTATTGCAGAACAATGAAATTGCGTCTTCCTCGCGGCAGTCCTTTATCCTGTTCATAACCAGGAGGAATCTGGCCCAGTAATGATGTACTGTTTCTTCGGGCTCTTGTCTAATTTGGGATAGATCGCTTATGTACGGGTGGGTGGGTGGAATAAAATCCGAAACCTCACCCAATCTATGACCCAGGGGCCAAGGAGTCTCCGAACTCGGACGTTGGGATTCTTGGATGCGGCCCAATGAATCTAGTCCGTAGCCTGACTTTAAGTTCAGGTCTTGAGTGATATCCTCCCCTCCACGGGTATCCAGCTTGGGGGGATCGGGGATCCGGACATAGCTAGTCCTTAAGATAGATGAAGGGTCACCGCACTGTCCTCTACCACGACAACGTGATGGGTGACCTAGGGAGAGTTAATCTCTCTCAGATTGGGTTTAGGCCCCATCTGGTCGTAATCCGTAGCGACTCCCAGGGTGGTGATGTGATCCAAGAGCTCGTTTAGGGAAGAGAGCTCCATTGGATCTAGCTGCTCGGCGAATTCCGAGTTGACGTGAAGATTGCTTTCGATGACCCGAGAGGTCATCGTCGGCGCAGCAGTTGAACAGGCAGTCATAAGGAAACCGCCTAGCTAGAGAGTTTGGCCGACAGCCTAAGCTCCCTTAGCAACGGTGCCGTCTTTAAAGACGGGATGAGGCATCCTTCCTGAGGGCGACGGCACAGAGGAACTCTCAATGAAAGCACCAATGTCGGTGTCAAAACCGGCGGATCTTGGGTAGGGGGTCCCAAACTGTGCATCTAGATCGGATGGTAACAGGAGGCAGGGGACACGATGTTTTACCCAGGTTCGGGCCCTCTTGATGGAGGTAAAACCCTACGTCCTGCTTGATTGATATTGATGATATGGGTAGTACAAGAGTAGATCTACCACGAGATCAGAGAGGCTAAACCCTAGAAGCTAGCCTATGGTATGATTGTTGTTTTTCCTATGGACTAAACCTCTCCGATTTATATAGACACCAGAGAGGGCTAGGGTTACACAGAGTCAGTTACAATGGTAGGAGATCTGCATATCCGTGTCGCCAAGCTTGCCTTCCACGCCAAGGAAAGTCCCTTCCGGACACGGGACGAAGTCTTCAATCTTGTATCTTCATAGTCCAGGAGTCCGGCCGAAGGTATAGTCTGGCCATCCAGACACCCCCTAATCTAGGACTCCCTTAGGCTCGCTTCCCAGTGAGCCCGCACAACGTACGGCTCACATGCTTATCGGTGAGCCTTCGCATTAGAGGACAACTTGCACGCCTCTCGGTCAGCCTGCCTACCGGACTCCGCTCGCACGCCTCTCGTTCAGTCAAGCAGCTGTCCGCACGACACCTCTTATAGCCATTAAAAACAAAACACATGGCATCACGTGAATTGTTAACAAAACGCACATGATTTGAATTATACAAACATTTGAGATATTAAAGTGGCAGCTATTTTTTCAAAATGCCTTTATTGGCTGTTATTCGAGTCCGCCTTCTCTCAAAATGGACACGAAAAATACCACAGCATGTCGGGTGCCATTCCATGATAGCATGCCAAGTTTCATGAATTTCAGATGAGTTTTGGATTTACTAGAATTTAAAATCAAAGTATCTCAATGTTTTGTCGGCAATGATTAGTGCCATGGTGTTTGAAATTCATTCTCATTTCTTGCACGGGACCTAAGCATGCACCCAAGGACACAGATTTGAGTTTTCAACCAATTTATATGCACTGAAGCATGTGCATGTAGTTCAAATTTGAATTATGCACATAAAATGCCTAGAAAACCCAGTTAATGTATAAAAATGTCCAAACGAACCCCAAAAAATTCCAAAATTTAACACAACACTCCTGTTGTTCTATGTTCACACTAGAATTTTTTGTAAAAGCAATAAGAGGCAACGGATATTCTTTGGTCCCCAAAGGTGGCACGTTCCCTACCGAAACCATTAGGATTGTTGTGAGAAGCTCCTGTTTGTGAGAAGCTTATGCCCAAACCTGCCCCAAATGGGAGAAATTTTTTACCATGACATGTTGATGCCGCTCCATGACAGCATGCCA
This sequence comes from Triticum aestivum, assembly GCF_018294505.1. Classification (NCBI taxonomy): domain Eukaryota; kingdom Viridiplantae; phylum Streptophyta; class Magnoliopsida; order Poales; family Poaceae; genus Triticum; species Triticum aestivum. The sequence continues at coordinate 133,323,184 of NC_057800.1, read as the reverse complement.
AGTTTCATGAATTTCAGACGAGTTTTGGATTTACTAGAATTCAACGACCAGGTATCTCAATGTTTGCGGCCGAGTGACGGTGGCAGGGTGTTTGAAATTCGTTCCCATTTCTTGCATGGGACCTAAGCACGCACCCGAGGACACATATTTGATTTTTCAACCAATTTATATGCACTAGAGCATGTGCATGTAGTTCAAATTTTAATTATGCACATAAAATGCCTAGAAAACCCAGCTAATGTATAAAAATGTCCAAACAAACCCCAAAAAATTCCAAAATTTAACACAACACTCCTGTTGTTCTATGTTGACACTAATTTTTTTTGAAAGCAATAAGAGCCAACAGATATCGTTTCGTCCCCCAAGGTGGCACGTTCCCTAATGAAATCATCATGCTTGTTGTGAGAAGCTCTAGTTTGTGAGAAGCTTATGCCCAAACCTGCCCCAAATGGGACAAAAATTTTACCACGGCATGTTGATGTCGCTCCATGATAGCATGCCAAGTTTAATGAATTTCAGACAAGTTTTGGATTTACTAGAATTTAAAAACGAGGTATCTCCATGTTTGCGGCCGAGTGACGGTGGCTGGGTGTTTGAATTCATTCCCGTTTCTTGCATGGGACCTAAGCATGCACCCAAGGACACAGATTTGATTTTCAACCAATTTATATGCACTGCAGCATGTGCATGTACATCAAATTTAAATTGTGCACATAAAATACCTAGAAAACCAAGTTAATGGTTAAAAATGTCCAAACGAGCCCCGAAAAATTCCATAATTTAACCCAACACTCCGGTTGTTCTATGTTGACACTAGAAATTTTTTGAAAGCAATAAGAGGCAACGAATATCATTTCATCCCCAAAGGTGGCACGCTCCCTACCGAAACCATCAGGCTTGTTGGAGAAGCTCTTGTTTGGGATAAGCTTATGTCCAAACCTGCCACAAATGGGACAAAAAATTTACCACGACATGTTGATGTCGCTCCATGATAGCATGCCAAGTTTCATGAATTTCAGATGAATTTTGGATTTACTAGAATTTAAAAACCAGGTATCTCAATGATTGCTGCCGAGTGACGGTGGCAGGGTGTTTGAAATTCATTCCCATTTCTTGCATGGAACCTAATCATAAACCCATGGACACATATATGATTTTTCAACAAATTTATATGCACTGGAGCATGTGCATGTAGTCAAAATTTGAATTATGCGCATAAAATGCCTAGAAAACCTAGTTAATGTATAAAAATGTCCAAATGAACCCCAAAAAATTCCAAAATTTAACATGACACTCTTGTTGTTCTATGTTGACACTATAATTTTTTTGAAAGCAATAAGAGGCAACAGATATTGTTTCGCCCCAAAGGTGGCACGTTCCATATAGAAACCATTAGGTTTGTTGTGAGAAGCTCTTGTTTCTGAGAATCTTATGCCCAAACCTGCCCCAAATGGGACAAAAAATTTACCACGACATATTGATGCTGCTCCATGATAGCATGCCAAGTTTCATGAATTTCAGACGAGTTTTTGATTTACTAGAATTACAAAAGCAGGTACCTCAATGTTTGCTGGAGAGCCACGGTGTCGTGGTGTCCGAAATTCATCTCCATTTCTTGCATGGGACATTAGCATAAACCCATGGACACATATATGATTTTACAACCCATGTTGGTGCACCAGAGCATGTGCATGTAGTTTAATTTGAATTATGCACCTGAAATGGCTAGAAAGCCAATTTAATGTATAAAATGTCCAAACGAACCCTGAATAATTCCAATTTTTTTACGACACACATATAGTTGCATGTTCACTGCAGATAAAAGTTCTAGCAATTCAAACACCGTCCATTGCCGTTGTGACCCCATCATGTAATTCAAATCAAGTAGATCCCACACAGTTTATTATCACCAACCGTGTGAGATGCAGTACGAAATATCCTAGAGCACCATCGGTGTATAGTACGCCTATGGCTTATGCGAGAAGGTGCATCGGCTACAGTCCACAACTGGCGTGTCAAGCACACTAGCTTGCTCCCCAAATAGCATTTCTTTGTTCAATCATCGCCGGTGAAAGATGGGGACATGGACCCGCGTCGTGTGGGCAACTTCGGCGGTCCACTCCGGTGAGAGCGCGGCCGCAGCCGCCATGCGTGTGCTAACATGGTGCATGAGCACGACCGCAATCTGTGACCGGGCGGCCAGGGCAGCCCAAACGGCCACTGTTGCTTCTCACGTGGCGGCAACAACATCTGCCTCGGGGATAGCAACTGGCGAGAGTGGCACAACATCTGTCTATTCTACAGCGGTGGCCTTAGCCCTGATGGAAGCTGCCCATGACCATGTCGAGGCCGTCCATGCCCAGCTCATGGCGGTCACTACACAAATCGAACAACGCTTCTTCGACAACGATCGGCAACCCATGGTCGAAGAGTTGGCAATCACCGAGAGCGTTTGAGCAGCCATCTGTTCCTCTACCGCATACCTTACCACGACGGAGCCCGTCCAAGCTCAGATCACGGCCACCCACGCCCAGCTCGTGGCGGCCTTTTCCAAAGAGATGGCGGACGCGGATGGCGAGATGCTTGCCGAGTATGGTGCGATGAATGCCATGGAGTCCCTTGCCCAGGAGACCGACGGGCACCAGCCATAGTAGTACTCTTTGTTTTGTTTAATTAAGGGCGCTAGTCTTTAATTCGTTACAGTAATGTTTTGGTCAGCTAGCTCTGTTTAATTGCTGAACTTGCTCGATTAAGAAGTGCCGGTGTGCTGTAGTCTCCTTTGTATACCCAAGTTATGCAATGACGTGGATGACCACTGTAACCAGGGAAATTCAAACCAAAATTTTTGACGTTCAAACTCATCACACACGGGTTAAGCTATCTAAATCGTTTGTGATGTTCACATATCCACTACTAGGGAAAACCCTAGTAGTAGCGTGGGTTTTGATGCTATCAGCAGCGCGGGTAGCCGCGCTACTACTACGGTGCTACAGCTAACAGTTAGTAGTAGTGCGGTATAAACCAGCGCTACTAATATTGACTATATCATTAGTGCTTTTATGGAACATGCTACTATTAAGTAGGTGTAGCGCTTTTCTATCCCCGCGCTACTGCTGTATCTTTCATCATTTTCCCTGTTCCCTGCCCCGTTTCACGTTTCAGTTTATAGTTTATAAACTGAAGATTGACATGTACCAGATAACAATATCAATAACCACAATACCATATAGTCATACAGTAGTCATACAATAGCATAAAGCATTATAGGTACTCATACATAGTCAACATGCATCCTCACATGAATATAGCATATATGATAAGCAGTACTAGCTAGGTAGTCTAACAGCCACACATATATAGCAGTTCTACTAGGTATATATAGTCATACAGCCACACGCATATGTAGTTCTAGATGATATCGACGACAATCATCATCCTCAAGCCTGGGCGGTGGGTGTTCCTGGTAGTAATTAGGATGGCCTGTTCAACACGAAGATTCTTGCCAACGAGGAATCTCTTCTACCCAACAGAGTTTAAATGTGTGCGACCGTCCGTGTCCACGCCGTAAGTACAGGTGGTGACGGAGCCCATTGCGGTAAGGCATAGTCTAGCTGAGCCTTCTTCATCAGGCTCGATACCACAACTCACAGATAGGCTCTTTGGCAATTTCTGAATAAGAAAAACATATCAATTAATATGTATCCTCGCACATACTCTTGCAAATATATTTCTACTAAGTATAGATTTCTACACTATCAAAAGACACAACACTACACATTTCTACTAAGCATAAATTCTACTAATAAGTATATATGGATTATCTTCACTATTAATAGTTCCTTGGATTTTACACTAATAAGCATGTGATCAGACTCTACACTAAAGCATATTATCGGATTCACTAAGCATATCATCAGATAATTTGCATTTGTAAGTATAACAATAAAGCATATCATCGGATTCACTAAGCATATCAAATTACTACAGTTAGTATAATATACCATATCATGCCGATCGACCATGGTACTTGTTAGGCGGGTCATGAATGGCACCCCGACAAAGTCATCACGTGGCGGAATTATGTCCTATAGGTTGCACACCTCCTCCTCGCTCAGCCTCATTCATTGAGCTACGATGGCTTCATGAAGTGGGTTCTCACCATCTTCATCGAGTGGGTCCTCATCATCTTCATCATCTTCCACCTTGTTGATATAAATGATATCCAGCTTGGGTCTTTCTGCTCTGAAGGAGAAGCTGATCAACTCACCACCAGTAACATGCATGCGGGCGAGGAAGCGGGCCCATCCATCTCCTCCAATCTACAACATATTGCGTCTTTTCTCGACCTCCATAGTGTAGGCCCCCAGGAGCCTCAAAGATCACAGTGTCTCCTATCAGCTTGTTGAATTTCAACCTCACATTGCATGGGACGATCTGTGTAAAAAAGCAAAATGACACAATGCAGTAATGCCAACACTAAAAACAAAATAGTTGTTACATTTCATATAATTTCTTACCGCCGCATGACGAAAACTCGGCTGGAAGTAGATGTCGAACAGCTTGCCAGTTGCAAGGCTACTGGCGCACATTGACTTGCACAGTCAACATGGTGGTGGTGGTGGCGCCATTTTCCTAAAGCAATATGAGCAAAGGATTAACGATCCACTTCATAGGAAATAAAAACAGTAGCATGTGATATTTTGGGTTCTTCTTCAGTTATATTTTCATAGTGGAACCCGATCCCAAAAGGTAAACAACAAGCTCTCAATTAACTTACTAACACCTTCTATAATAGAACTAACACTAGCAGGCAGATGCCAAATCAGCCAACAAGACTCACATCCAACAAGTTCTCAATTAGCTTACTAACACCTTCCAGAATAGAACCAATAGCTAGCAGAATGCCATATCTTGTGTACATATCACCAATATCTCTAGATGAAGAGATTCTTCTGTGAGAAGCAATTTGTTGGACAATTATAATCCTAAGATCTAGTAAAATATAAGATGACAAGGTACCACCTACCAAAGCATTTTAGTGGCACCTATTGCCGAAAAAACTTTTCACAAATATCAACCAAATCAGGGTACCACCTACCAAGACATTTCATCTAATTTGGCCCCTATTGCCTAAGACAACTGATTAAAAAACAAGTGGATTAATTGGGATTAACTTAGCACTTGCAAACCAAATACTTGTATCAAAACCAATATCTAGCAGATCACGGTACCACCTACCAAAGCATTTCAACTAAATTGACACCTACATTTTGCCAAAAAATAACTTATTACAGAAAACAAAAGCATCTAGTTATCCATGTACATAAAAAATAACAATAAAAGGGTGCGTTTATTTCCAAGCATCTAGCTAGGTCGTGCCAAATCTTTAGAGGTAACGAACTACACCTCACTTTGCCGCTGCCTATCCATCTGAAATTCGTAAGCCCTCGTTGCATATAGCTAGGACCGCCCTCGGGGGGTGCTGACGAGGAGGGGGGATGCCATGGTGACATCGGTCGGGTGTGCTGACAAGGGGAAGGCCGGTAACTTTCCTATGAGAGGGGGCGATGACAACGGACGGCGAGGGGATCGAGGGCGGTCGGCCAAAGGCGCCCGGCCAGAGCTCGCGGGCGGCGACAGAGTGGGCGTCAAGAGGGTGGAGGAGCAGCAGAGGGGCGCAAGAGGGGGAGGAGCATTACCTGCGGCGGCGGTGGCGGTGGTGCGCGGTGGTGGAGGAGAAACCCTAACTGCAGCTGCCGGCGTCGGGCGGAGGGGGACGATTGAAAGAGATGAGGGTGCGGGGGGGCCGACCCACGGGTTTTCTTTTGCTGTAGCAGTAGCGCTGGAGCAGGGAGCGCGCTACTGCTAAGCCCAATAGGAGTAGTGCTTTATCCTGAAAAAACGCTACTGCTAAGGCTAAGCATGTAAAAAAACATCAAAAATATACATTGGTCATCATTGATCTTTTTGTATAGAATCTAAATAGTCAACATGAATCCTCACCTGTATAGGTACAGGTGAAGATTCATATTGTAGCCACAAATCCTACACATACAGTTCAATAAAGACCAAGTGCTCGTGATAGTTTGAGAAGTAACATATTTAAGGTGGTAAACACTCTATTCGCTTAGCAGTATGTGGCTAAAATTAATTAGTTGCAAGAGGGGATGATACTTAGCAGCAGTGAGTGTTGGAGAAATACGCTACAACTAAGTACATTAGCAGTAGCACGTTCATGAAAAGGGCGCTACTAATATACCTAGCCTGGAGGCAACACCCTGGCAATTGTAGGAGTAGCAGCGCTCTTTTCACCTAGCACGCTACTGCTACTGGGCTATTAGTAGCGCGGTCTTCTACAGCGCGCTACTGCTAATTAGCAGTAGCGTTTGTTTTTAAACAACGCCACTGGTAAGGTTCAGTGTGTAAGGTTTTCTCTCGTAGTGATTCTACACAATTCTGAATAAGGGACCGTATCTGATGACACTTTGAGCGCCAGTTTTTTCCGAACCGATTCCAAATTTTGGCTTCCGTAGAAATATCTACCTCCTCGTCCCCTCCCCCTTACCAAAAGCCACATTTCCCCTGTTTCTGCCTTCCTTTCCAAGTTGAAACCTTCACTCCTTGCTTGCAGCGCCGCCTCCTCACCGAAGACCCTCCTTCACACTGCTCGGCCTCATCTATCCAGGTAGGTAATCCACACCCGACCGCCATCCTCCTCCTCCTTCCACATCCCACATGCCCCGACTATCGGTGCAACACCTTCCACCCAAATCACCGACCCCTCCACCAAATAAGCGCCTCCCTAAGACATGGTGCATGCAGTATAGCCAGGATCTCAAGGAGCATTTTGCAAAGGAGAAGCAAATTGCGGCCGCACGCGCGGATGAGGTCGTGATGGCTGCCATTCATGCTGACCCCCAGATCTTGGAGGGGCACCTTGCCATTTGCTAGCTACGCCGGTTAAGCATGCTCGGTTTACCCGTTGTGTGTGCTCCTCCTGCCTTTCTTTAACAAATTCTAGTGCATTGTGCTATCTAATTTTACCATGCAATCTGTTGCTCTAGTGTATATTTTCTATATGACGTGCAGTGTGGTGCTCACTTATTAACTGTTTGGTTAGTTAGTTGTCGTCTTCAGTTAACTGTTTGGTTCAATTTTGCAAATGTGATGTTCAATTCTTCAGGCTGCAATTTTGTATTGTCTTCCATGTGAGAAATAAATCAAATTTATCTTTACAAAATACATGAGAAACGAATACAATTACTATATGTCCAAGCTCTCAAGCATGCTTGGTTTGGTTATACGTTGTGAAATGTGATGCTCAGTTAATGTTTGGTTCATTTGTTATGGTGTTTAGTTAACAGTTTGGTTCAATTCTGCAATGCGATGTTCAATAGTTGTGGGTGCATTCTATTATTGTATACCATGTGAGAAGTAAATCAAATTTGGCTATACTAAATACATGAGAAAGAAATACAATTGCTATATTTCCAAGTTGTTAAGCTTGCTTTGTTTGGTTAACTGTCTGATCTTCTATTAGGAGTATGTTATATTGTGCAATGTGGTGCTCAGTTAACGTTTGGTTGATTTGTTGTGGTGTTTAGTTAACTGTTTGGTTCAATTCTGCAATGCGATATTCAATTGTTGTGGGTGCATTCTGTTATTGTATACCATGTGAGGAATAAATTAAATTCGGCTGTACTAAATACATGAGAAACAAATACAATTGCTTTATTTCCAAGTTATTAAGCATGCTTGGTTTGGTTAACTGTCTGATCTTCTATTAGGAGTATGGTATATTGTGCAATGTGGTGCTTAGTTAATGTTTGGTTTATTTGTTGTGGTTTTTAGTTAACTGCTTGGTTCAATTCTACAATGCGATGTCCAATTGTCGTGGGTAGAATTTTGTATTGTTGTGCATGTGAGGAATAAATCGAATTTGGCTGCACTTAATACATGAGAAACATATACAAGTGCTATATTTCCTAGTTCTTAATCATGCTTGGTTTGGATAAATGAGTTTTCCATGTGGCTTGAATTAATCTGATGAATCTGCAATGTGCTTATTTTTCATCAACATATTTTACTGATAACATGTGAACCCTTACTTAACCTAATAACTAACTACCTTATATGTGTTGCAGGGAAACAATGGGAAGCATTAAGGTTTACAATCGAGGTTAGCACATGCATGGTCCGTTTTCTAATATCACATTATTGTGCAACTTCAGGAATCATTCTAATATTTAGGTTATTAACAATTTGGTCTTGCACATGTAGGTCCTACCATCAGAGGTTTTGACCCACTGTTCGACCCTTTTTGCATATGGGGAAATGAGTTGTCCATGAATATCAATCAAGTCAAGAAACTCAGAAAGATTGTTAGGATAAAGAAATTAGCGACAAAAACAACAAGATCTTTGTGTGCACAAGTAAGAAGACATCAGTCAACTACAAGATGGTACTAACTATTATACCTTGCCTTTTTTATTCCGTTGCCTAATTTCGAATATAGAGAAGATATTTATGCACATCCTTGTTTTCAGGCCTTTCCAAAGCAGCTCACTGATGATTACCTCTCAAACCACCTCTATGGTCAGGAAGCGAGGAAGGTTTTCATACAACACCCATAGTTCAATATTGAAGTGTTCCTGAAGAGGACGATGGATGGACTGTCAATCATCCACAGGCACTGGCCTAAAGTTGCAAAGACCTTCAACTTGAACAAAGGCTCAATATTCCCCTTCCGCTTCAGCAGTTTTCCAGATGAGATGCATCTTTCTATGTACCATCTATGATGCTAATTTCGAAAGGTTCTAGATGTTGCATGTGAAACTTGGTGCTGGCGCAGTTGTGTAATGTGGTAGCTGAGTGCTGAAGCTATATCATGTTGTACTCTAATGTATTTCAATTATGAAATCCTACTTCCTTAATATGGAAATGAAATATATTATGTGCTTAATATGAATGTCAATTAGATTAATAAATGGATTATTAGTAATAGGGAAATTAGCCTGCTAATGGCCAATTAGCAGGGCCAATTAGCCTGCTAATTAGGTTGTTCTATTAAAAATGGTTATTCAGAAAACACCATGGGCGATGACCTCAGGCAACGCACACAGTTTTTAGGAATAAACCGTCTTGGATCAATGAACAATCACACATGACATTCTCTTAAAAACTGTTAGTGTTAGGCCACCTTGCGCAAACGTTTACCACATAAAAACTGTGTGTGATGGACAACCTTTGCCACAAAGTTTCTTCTACGCACCGTGTGTGATGCATTCAATAACGCAAATGATAAAATTGTTAATACCGTGTGCAATGGCAATGCTATCACAAACGATTTAAAGGGCAAAACTGTGTGTGATGTAGCTGCGAACGGAAACGTTTTCCTTGGAGAGACTGTGTTGGATGTATATACGAACATAAACGTTTAGGGGGGGCTGACTGTGTGGGATGTACTTACGACCAGAAACGATTTCGCCTGTATAATTGTATTTTTTGAGCACTACCGTACGTATAACCGTATTTGATCGCTCGCTGATCGCACACGACCTCATTTTGCCGAGCATGTGTGCCAGGAGGGCATATCCCCGATGGTTTCTGGGTCGTGTGGGAAGGACCCTCCTACCGCCCACACTCACTTGGCAACGGTTCCAAATGCCGTCGCGGAAAGGGGTTACAAACCGTTTGTATAGCACCTCGTTGTACTGTAGGCCAAACTAAACCGATAATTCGAAGAGACTTGCAAAGATATCAAATCATGCATATAAGAATTCACAGAAGAACCAAATATTATTCATAGATAAACTTGATCGTAAATCCACAATTCATCGGATCTCGGCAAATACACCGCAAAAGTATTACATCGAATAGATCTCCAAGAACATCGAGGAGAACTTTGTATTGAGAATCAAAGAGAGAGAAGAAGTCATCTAGCTAATAACTATGGACCCGAAGGTCTGTGGTAAATGATACGTCTCCGTCGTATCTACTTTTCCAGACACTTTTGCCCTTGTTTTGGACTCTAACTTGCTTGATTTGAATGGAACTAACCCGGACTGACGCTGTTTTCAACAGAATTGCCATGGTGTTATTTTTGTGCAGAAATAAAAGTTCTCAGAATGACCTAAAACTTCACAGAAAATATTTTTGGAATTTATAAAATATACTGGCAAAAGAATCAAGACCAGGGGGACAACACCCTGTCCATGAGGGTGGGGGCGCGCCTCCCCCTGGGCGCGCCCCCTGCCTCGTGGGCCCCCTGGTGCTCCACCAACCTCAACTTCAACTCCATATATTCACGTTCGGGGAGAAAAAAAATCAGAGAGAAGGATTCATCACATTTTATGATACGGAGCCGTCGCCAAGCCCTAAACTCTCTCGAGAGGGCTGATCTGGAGTCCGTTCGGGGCTCCGGGGAGGGGAATCCGTCGCTGTCGTCGTCATCAACCATCCTCCACCACCAATTTCATGATGCTCACCATCGTGCGTGAGTAATTCCATCATAGGCTTGCTGGACGATGATGGGTTGGATGAGATTTATCATGTAATCGAGTTAGTTTTGTTAGGGTTCGATCCCTAGTATCCATTAGGTTCTGAGATTGATGTTGCTATGACTTTGCTATGCTTAATGCTTGTCACTAGGGCCCGCGTGCCATGATTTCAGATCTGAACCTATTATGTTTTCATGAATATATGTGAGTTCTTGATCCTATATTGCAAGTCAAGAGTCACCTACTATGTGTTACGATTCGGCAACCCCGAAGCGACAATAATCGGGACCACTCCCTATGATGACCGTAGTTTGAGGAGATCATGTATTCACTAAGTGTTAATGCTTTGGTCCGGTACTCTATTAAAAGGAGGCCATAATATCCCTTAGTTTCCAATAGGACCCCGCTTCCACGGGAGGGTAGGAAAAAAGATTTTATGCAAGTTCTTTTCCATAAGCATGCATGACTATATTCGGAATACATGCCTACACTACATTGATGAATTGGAGCTAGTTCTGTGTCACCCTATGTTATAATTGTTACATGATGAACCACATCCGACATAATTATCCATCACTGATCCATTGCCTACGAGCTTTTCACATATTGATCTTTGCTTAGTTACTCTACTGTTGCCACTGTTACAATTCCTATAGAAACTGCTACTGTTACCTTTGCGACCGTTACCGCTACTTCCATACTACTTTGCTACTAAATACTTTGCTGCAGATATTAAGTTATACATGTGTGGTTGAATTAACAACTCAACTGTTGATACTTGAGAATATTCTTTGGCTCCCCTTGTGTCGAATCAATAAATTTTTGTTGAATACTCTACCCTCGAAAACTGTTGCGATCCCCTATACTTGTATCATGAAAGTAAACTACCATGATTCTTTTTCCTACTATACATTATTTTGCTCTCTTTACTGGTAGATGCATTAAGGTAAAGATGAAGCCTGTCACATGTATGTTCCATATCTTAGTGTTCTCAAGAGTGATGTGTTAGGAGATAAACAATATAACTTGGGGGCTATTGTTGCACGGAGGTTGCATAACGACATTATTAATGGGGATTTTTTTGGAGGAATTTATGCAACTCGTGTAGCTAATTTTCTTGAGATACCCATACCTGAAACTGATATGGAGTTGCCTCCTGCTTATCTAGATTATGATGCTATGGTTCGTCATCAGTTTGTTGAGAGGAACTAACAGTTCCTCCAATACCGACTAATCATTGACAGGCATCGCATTGTCAATGTTGCTGTCCCTGCTCCTGGTTTCTTTGACTTTCAGGGAAAAAGGAGATATATTATAACCAGGGAGGAGGCAAACGAGTACGAGAGGAGGGCTGAAGCAGAATGCCTCCATGCTGTAGCTCATGAGGCAATAGCCGCTGCATCTCAGTATGACCCCAGTTACAACTTCGGATATCCTCCAGGCCAGCCATGGGACTAGACCAACTTAGTCCAAAAGCCTAAGCTTGGGGGAGTACGTATTTCTCACTGACATTATATTCATGTTCACACACTCGTTCTAGTTGTCGGTGCTCATACTTTTTCATTGTACCATCCATGCTAGTTTATTTTCTTTTTAAGTTTTCTTCTTGTGTGTTTGAAAAACCTTAAGAAAGCCAAAAATAATAGTTATAGCTTTTTGCTAGTTTACTTTCCATTCTTGTAGTAGTAGTTATTAAAAGAAAACCCAAAAAGATTTCTCGTTCTTCTTTTGCTTGTTGGGAGCTTTCCCACGTAAGTAGTTTTATTTCTTTTCTTTGGGGGTCGAGGGGAGAAGTCCATAATGAAAATGTTGAACGTGGCTCTCTTTGATTATTATGGATTTAACCAAGAGCCCATATTACCTTGTCTTCTCCCTTGTATTAAAATGCTTGCAGATTCCAGCTTAGTCCAATGCACGTGCACTATTATTATTATCCACACCATTCGGTCGTGCAAGTGAAAGGCAATAATGACGATATATGATGAACTTATTGAGATAAGAGAAGCTGGTATGAACTCAGCCTATTATGAATAAACATGTTTGCAATGACAATTAGAGATTATAGTTGCTTATGCCATGCTTAATTAGCTAGGAGTTTATAATGGTTTACCTTGCGTGCCAACATGCTATTGAAATAGTTGTGATGTGGTATGATAGGGTGGTATCCTCCTTTGAACGGTTCAAGTGGCTTGACTTGGCACATGTTCACGCATGTAGATGAAACAAAATCAACAAAGCCTTCACGATATTTATGTTCATGGTGAATTATATCCTACTCATGCTTGCACTCAATGTTTATTAATTTTAATGCATGTTCATGACTGTTGTCGCTCTCTAGTTGGTCGCTTCCCAGTCTTCTTCTAGCCTTCACTTGTACTAAGCGGGAATACTGCTTGTGCATTCACTTCCATAAACCCCAAAGTTATTCCATATGAGTCCAGCATACCTTCCTATATGCGGTATTTACCTGCGGTTCCAAGTAAATTTGTATGTGCCAAACTCTAAACCTTCAAATGAAATTTTGTTTTGTATGCTCGAATAGCTCATGTATCAACTAGAGCTGTGTATATCTTCCATGTAACCGGGATGCCCAATCCCATGCTCTAAGCAAATCAAATCAAAATAATTGCAAACAAAACTCTCCCAGGGATGTTGCTAGTTGGAGGCACTCGTTGTTTCGAGCAAGCCATGGATTGATGCTTGTTGGTGGTGGGGGAGTATAAACTTTACCATTCTGTTTGGGAACCGCCTATAATGTGTGTAGCATGGAAGATATCGAGATCTCTCGGTTGTTATGTTGACAATGAAAGTATACCACTCAAAATATTATTCATCTCTATTTAAAAACTTGAGCTTTGGCACCTCTACAAATCCCTGCTTCCCTCTTCGAAGGGCTTATCTATTTAGTTTCATGTTGAGTCATCACCCTCTTATTAAAAAGCACCAGTTAGAGAGCACCACTATCCTTTGCATCCATTACTATTAATTTATAGGGTATGACTATGACTAGATCTCTTTTACCATGAATTACAATGTCTAGTGAGTCCTTGATCTTCAGAGGTGCTCTGCATTTATGTTTTGCGGTCTCAGAAAGGGCTAGCGAGGTACCATCTTGTTATATCATATTATGATTGTTTTGAGAAAGTGTTGTCATATGAGATTTATTATTATTGCCCACTAGTTGATTATGCCATTGATATGAGTAAACATGAGACCTAAATGTTATTGCGAGTATGGTTAGTTCATAATCTTTGCTGAAAATTTGAATGCTGGCTTTACATATTTACAACAACAAGAGCAAATAGAGTTTGTAAAAGTTTTTCTTTATCACTTTCAGTTTGTCAACTGAATTGCTTAAGGACAAGCAAATGTTTAAGCTTGGGGGAGTTGATACGTCTCCGTCGTATATACTTTTCCAAACACTTTTGCCCTTGTTTTAGACTCTAACTTGCATGATTTGAATGGTACAAACCAGGACTAACGCTATTTTCAGCAAAATTGCCATGGTGTTATTTTTGTGCAGAAATAAAAGTTCTCGGAATGACCTGAAACTTCACGTAGAATATTTTTGGAATTTATAAAAAATACTGGCGAAAGAATCAAGTCCAGGGGGACAACACCCTGTCCACGAGGGTGGGGGCGCGCCTCCCCCTGGGCGCGCCCCCTGCCTCGTGGGCCCCCTGGTGCTCCACCGACCTCAACTCCAACTCCATATATTCACGTTCGGGGAGAAAAAATCAAAGAGAAGGATTCATCGCGTTTTACGATACGGAGCCGCTGCCAAGCCCTAAACTCTCTCGTGAGGGCTGATCTGGAGTCCGTTCGGGGCTTCGGAGAGGGGAATCCATCGCCGTCGTCATCATCAACCATCCTCCATCACTAATTTCATGATGCTCACCGCCGTGCATGAGTAATTCCATTGTAGGCTTGCTGGACGGTGATGGGTTGGATGAGATTTATCATGTAATCGAGTTTGTTTTCTTAGGGTTTGATCCCTAGTATCCATTATGTTCTGAGATTGATGTTGCTATGACTTTGCTATGCTTCATGCTTGTCACTAGGGCCCGAGTGCCATGATTTCAGATCTGAACCTATTATGTTTTCATGAATATATGTGAGTTCTTGATCCTATCTTGGAACTCAATCACTAGTAGAAAACGGAGCTTTAAAACCGGTTTGTAAGGGCCTTTAGTGCCGGTTATGGAACCGGCACTAAAGTGTGGGCACTAAAGGCCCCCCCCTTTAGTACCGGTTCGGCACGAACTGGCGCTAAAGTGCCACCACGTGGCGTGACCTCACGCCCTGGTATGGGGGACCTTTAGTACCGGTTGGTGTTACCAACCGGTACTAAAGGTTTTTTTGGGATTTTTTTTTGAAAATTTTGGATTTTTTTTTGATTTTTGATTTTTCTAAATTATTTGATGATTTAGTCTCTAATCACCTCTCTTAACTTCTCAAGTGTGGATCACTCATTCCAAATCATCTAACTTCCCGACCGGTCACCCATCCCTCTCACTACTCCAGCCCGAGCACGCTTAACTTTCGGGTTCTATTCTCCTTCGTTTCCAAGTCTGCACTTGTTGTTTTCCTGACAATAGTAAGATGTTAATCCTATTAACCCTCAGGAGTTTAGCTTGAGCATGAAGTCACACATTTCACCGTTTGAGTTTGAAACTATTATTCTAAAAAATAGTAATTATTTAGTAACGCTAATATTTCTTGAATAAGTTTGACCATAGTTTGACCAGATTTGACCAAAATTCAAAAAATTGAAATAATTATTTAGTAACACTAATATTCTTGAATAATTATGTAGTAACATTAATACTTCTTGAATAAGTAGTTTGACTAGATTTAACCAATTTTTTTTAAAAAACTGAAATTTGACCATATCTTTTTTTCCTTTTGGAATTTGAGGATTCTAAAAAATTCCAAACAGGCCATAGGCAGTCTCCATCGGATGCGGATTTTGGTGCTGAATTTTTTGATATATTATACGTTTTTTCCGACATCGGATGCAAAAGTTATAGCCGTTTTACATTTTCCCTACACTTTTTGCAAAACAGGTCCAAATTTAAGTTTTCAAATTTTCCTAACTAGTAGACGTAGTAATATAACTACCTCTCGAAGGATTTTATTTTTTGAAGTTTTTATCATTTTCTTTTGATTTTTTCAAAACTGAAATGGCGATACACGGGGGGGGGGGGGGGTAGAGTTTGAGAATTGCCCTATAGTGCCGGTTTGTGTCTTCAACCGGGACTATAGGTTAAGACTCTGTAGTGTCGGTTGGTGACGCAACCCGGTACTATAGAATAGACCTTTAGTACCGGTTTGTGTCACAAACCGTCACTAAAGGGGCTCGTGGGGCCCTGGCCTGACGCCAGCCTGCCACCACCCCTTTAGTACCGGTTCGTGGCATGAACCGGTACTAAAGGGTAATTACGAACCGGCACTAATGCATAGCCATTCGAACCGGCACTATTGATCACATTAGTGCCGATTTTTTTACAAACCGGCACTAATCTGGTTCACGTTTGACCCTTTTTCTACTAGTGAATAGTCACCTACTATGTGTTATGATCCGGCGACCACAAAGTGACAATAATCGGTACCACTCCCGATGATGACCGTAGTTTGAGGAGTTCATGTATTAACTAAGTGTTAATGCTTTGTCCGGTACTCTATTAAAAGGAGGCCTTAATATCCCTTTGTTCCCAATAGGACCCCGCTGCCACGGGAGGGTAGGACAAAAGATGTCATGCAAGTTCTTTTCCATAAGCACGTATGACTATATTCGGAATACATGCCTACATTACATTGATGAATTGGAGCTAGTTCTGTGTCACCCTATGTTATAACTCTTACATGATGAACCGCATCCGACATAATTATCCATCACTGATCCATTGCCTACGAGCTTTTCATATATTGATCTTTGCTTAGTTACTTTACCATTGCCATGGTTACAATTCCTATAAAAACTGCTACTGTTACCTTTACCACCGTTACCGTTACTTCCATACTACTTTGCTACTAAATACTTTGCTGTAGATATTAAGTTATCCAGGTATGGTTGAATTGACAACTCAACTTCTAATACTTGAGAATATTCTTTGGCTCCCCTTGTGTCGAATCAATAAATTTGGGTTGAATACTCTACCCACGAAAACTGTTGTGATCCCCTATACTTGTGGGTTATCAGTAAACTACTCACACATCATCGGAGAGGCTATGGTGTTGATGTAGAAGCCCTCTGTGATCGATTCCCCCTCCGGTGGAGCGCCGCAAAAGTCCCCAAGATGGGATCTCACAGGTACAGAAGGTTGCAGCGGTGGAAAAGTAGTTTCGTGGCTCCGCCTCATGTTTTTAGGGTCTAAGAGTATATATAGGTAGAAGAAATAGGTCGGTGGAGCTCCTTGGGGCCCACGAGGGTCGGGGCGTGCCTACCCCCCTGGGAATGCTGCCTAACATAATTATCAATGTAATTTTCTTTATTGTGGCATGAGTGTTCAGATCTGAAAGATTCAAGACAAAAGTTTAATATCAATATAAGAATAATAATACTTCAAGCATACTAACAATGTAATCATGTCTTCTCAAAATAACATGGCCAAAGAAAGTTCATCCCTACAAAATCATATAGTTTGGCTATGCTCCATCTTCGTCACACGAAATACTCAAATCATGCACAACCCCGGTTTCATCCAAGCAATTGTTTCATACTTTGGTATTTTCATACTTTTTTAACTTTCACGCAATACATGAGGGTGAGCCATGGACATAGCACTATAGGTGGAATAGAATGGTGGTTGTGGAGAAGGCCAGAAAGAGGAAGATGGTCTCACATCAACTAGCCAGATTAATGGGCTATGGAGATGCCCATCAATAGATATCAATGTGAGTGAGTAAGGATTGCCATGCAACGGATGCACTAGAGCTACAAATGTATGAAAGCTCAACAAAAGAAACTAAGTGCGTGTGCATCCAACTTGCTTGCTCACGAAGACCTAGGGCATTTCAGGAAGCCCATCGTTGGAATATACAAGCCAAGTTCTATAACGAAAATTCCCACTAGTATATGAAACTGACAAAATAAGAGACTCTCTATAATGAAGACCATGGTGCTACTTTGAAGCACAAGTGTGGAAAAAAGGATAGTAGCATTGTCCCTTCTCTCTTTTTCTCTCATTTTTTAGAGATTTCCCTTTTTGGAGACTCTTTCTCTTTTTTTATTTCCTCACATGGGACAATGCTCTAATAACGAAGATCATCACACTTCTATTTATTTACAACTCAAATACAACCTAGAAAAAAATATGACTCTATATGAATGCCTCCGGCAGTTTACCGGGATGTGCAATGAATCAAGAATGACATGTATGAAAAAATTATGAATGGTGGGTTTGCCACAAATACGATGTCAACTTCATGATCATTCAAAGCAATATGACAATGATGGAACGTGTCATAATAAATGGAACAATGGAAAGTTGCATGGCAATATATCTTGGAATGGCTGTGGAAATACCATAATAGGTAGGCATGTTGGCTGTTTTGAGGAAGATATGAGGATGCTTATGTGTGATAGAGCGTATCGTATCACGGGGTTTGGATGCACCGCCAAAGTTTGCATCAACTTCTCAAGGTGAGAAAGGGCAATGCACGGTACCGAAGAGGCTAGCAATGATGGAAGGGTGAGAGTGCGTATAATCCATGGACTCAACATTAGTCATAAAGAACTCACATACTTACTGCAAAAATCTACAAGTCATGGAAACAAAGTACTACATGCATGCCCCTAGGGGAAGGGTTGGTAGGAGTTAACCATCGCGCGATCCCGACCTCCACACAAAGGAAGACAATCAAAAAAATACCTCATGCTTCAAATTTGTTTAGGCTCTTGGTTTAACCATCGAGCGATCCCGATCTTGGTATTTTATTCAAACAGCAAGCAAAACAAAAGAAAATAAAATGACGCTCCGAGCAAAACACATATCATGTGGTGAATAAAAATATAGCTCCAAGTAAAGTTACCGATGAACGAAGACGAAAGAAGGGATGCCTTCTGGGGCATCCCCAAGCTTAGGCCCTTGTTTGTCCTTGAATATTACCTTGGGGTGCCTTGGGCATCCCCAAGCTTAGGCTCTTGTCACTCCTTATTCCATAGTCCATCAAATCTTTATCCAAAACTTGAAAACTTCACAACACAAAACTTAACCACTGAGGTACTGTTGTGAACTCATTCTGAATTCATATTGGTGTAATATCTATTGTATTCCAACTTCTCTATGGTTCATACCCTCCGATACTACTCATAGATTCATCAAAATAAGCAAACAACACATAGAAAACAGAATCTGTCAAAAACAAAACAGTCAGTAGAAATCTGTAACTTGTGAATATTTATAGAACTCCAAACATTCTGCCAAATTAGGAAGTCCTAGTAAATTTGTTTATTAATCTTCTGCGAAAAGAATCAACTGAAAATCTCATTCCTGTGATTTATGAAAACTAATCTCGTGCGTGCAAAAGTTTCTGTTTTTCACCAAGATCAAGTTAACTATCACCATAGGTTATCCTAAAGGTTCTACTCGGCACAAACAGTAAGTAAAACACAAAACTGCATATAACCAGAGGCTATATGAATTATTTATTACTAAACAGCAACAAAAAGCAAAGAACAAAGATAAAATTGGGTTGCCTCCCAACAAGCACTTTTCTTTATTGCCTTTTTAGCTAGGCATGATGATGACAATGATGCTCACATAAAAGATAAGAATTGAAACATAACGGGAGCATCATGAAGCATATGACTAGCACATTTAAGTCTAACCCACTTCCTATGCATAGGAATTTTGTGAGCAAACAACTTATGGGAACATGAAACAACTAGCATAGGAAGGTAAGACACGCAAATCTTCAAGATTTTCAACACATAGAGAGGAACCTTTATATTATTGCAATATGTAGAAGCATATGATCCTCTTTCATAATAATTTTGAATAGCATCAGGAATGAATTCAACCATATAACCAACACATAAAGCGTTCTTTTCATGATCTACTTGCATAGAAATTTTACTACTCTCCATATAAGCGAATTTATTCTCATCAACCGTAGTGGGAGCAAACTCAAGAAAATAGCTATCATGTGAAGCATAATCCAATTGAAAACTAAAATCATGATGACCAGTTTCATGGTTATGTTTATTCTTTATGGCATACGTGTTACCACAATAATCATCATAAATAGAAGGCATGCTTTCATCATAATAAATTATCTCATCAAAACTTGGGGGACAAAAAATATCATCTTCATCAAACATAGCATCCCCAAGCTTGTGGCTTTGCATATCATTAGCATCATAGGTATTCAAAGAATTCATACTAACAACATTGCAATCATGCTCATCATTCACATATTTTATGCCAAGCATTCTATGTAATTCTTCTTCTAGTACTTGAGCACAATTTTCCTTCCCATCATTTTCACGAAAGACATTAAAAAGATGAAGCATATGAGGCACCCTTAATTCCATTTTTTTGTAGTTTTCTTTTATAAACTAAACTAGTGATAAAGAAACTAAAAGATTCGATTGCAAGATCTGAAGATATACCTTTAAGCACTCACCTCCCTGGCAACGGCGCCAGAAAATTTCCCTCAAGTGGATGACCTAAGGTTTATCAATCCGTGGGAAGCGTAGGTTGAAGATGGTCTCTGTCAAACAACCCTGCAACCAAATAACAAAGAGTCTCTTGGGTCCCCAACACACCCAATACAATGGCAAATTGTATAGGTGCACTAGTTCGGCGAAGAGATGGTGATACAAGTGCAATATGGATGGTAGATATAGGTTTTTGTAATATGAAATTATAAAAACAGCAAGGTAACTAATGATAAAAGTGAGCACAAACAGTATTGCAATGCGTTGAAACAAGGCCCAAGGTTCATACTTTCACTAGTACAAATTCTCTCAACAATAATAACATAACTGGATCATATAACTATCCCTCAACATGCAACAAAGAGTCACTCCAAAGTCACTAATAGCGGAGAACAAACTAAGAGATTATTGTAGGGTACAAAACCACCTCATAGTTATCATTTCTGATTGATCTATTCAAGGGTCCGTAGTAAAATAACACGAAACTATTATTTCCCTTCAATCTATCATAGAGTTTGTACTAGAATAACACCTTAAGACACAAATCAACCAAAACCCTAATGTCACCTAGATACTCCAATGTCACCTCAAGTATCCGTGGGTATGATTATACGATATGCATCACACAATCTCAGATTCATCTATTCAACCAACACAAAGAACTTCAAAGAGTGCCCCAAAGTTTGTACCGGAGAGTCAAGACGAAAACGTGTGCCAACCCCTATGCATAAGTTCAGAAGGTCACTGAACCCGCAAGTTGATCACCAAAACATACATCAAGTAGATCACGTGAATATCCCATTGTCACCACAGATAAGCACATGCAAGACATACATCAAGTAGATCACGTGAATATCCCATTGTCACCATAGATAAGCACATGCAAGACATACATCAAGTGTTCTCAAATCCTTAAAGACTCAATCCGATAAGATAACTTCAAAGGGAAAACTCAATCCATTACAAGAGGGTAGAGGAGGAGAAACATCATAAGATCCAACTATAATAGCAAAGCTCGCGATACATCAAGATCGTGTCGAATCAAGAACACGAGAGAGAGAGAGAGATCAAACACATAGCTACTAGTACATACCCTCAACCCCTAGGGTGAACTACTCCCTCCTCGTCATGGAGAGCATCGGGATGATGAAGATGACCACCAGAGAGAGATCCCCCCTCCGGCAGGGTGCCGGAACGGGTCTAGATTGGTTTTCGGTGGCTGCAGAGGCTTGCAGCGGCGGAACTCCTGATCTAGGTTTCTTTCTGGAAGTTTGGGTATATATGAGACGTATTGGCGTCGGGAATAAGTCAGGGGGGTCTCCGGGCTAT
Organism: Triticum aestivum; assembly: GCF_018294505.1. Classification (NCBI taxonomy): domain Eukaryota; kingdom Viridiplantae; phylum Streptophyta; class Magnoliopsida; order Poales; family Poaceae; genus Triticum; species Triticum aestivum. The sequence goes on along the minus strand of NC_057800.1, from coordinate 133,301,692 downwards.
CCACGAGGCAGGGGGCGCGCCTAGGGGGTGGGCGCGCCCCCACCCTCGTGGGCATCCCGGGACTCTTCTGGTCCATCTCCGATGCTCCGTGGGCTTCTTCTGGTCCCAAAATAATCTCTGTCAAATTTCAGGTCAATTGGACTCTGTTTGGTTTTCCTTTTCTGCGATACTCAAAAACAAGGAAAAACAGAAACTAGCACTGGGCTCTAGGTTAATAAGTTAGTCCCAAAAATCATATAAAATAGCATATAAATGCATATAAAACATCTAAGATGGATAGTATAATAGCATGGAACAATCAAAAATTATAGATACGTTGGAGACGTATCAAATATCTAGGCAATGATCATGAACATAGGCATCACGCCCGTGTCAAGTAGACCGAAACGATTCTGCATCTACTACTATTACTCCACACGTTGTGGCACCCTGGCTTAGAGCGACCGGTTCACCATGCATTGCCAACCCAGAGACCATGTCTTCTTGCAACACACAACATCTTGGTACAGAAAACAACCGCTTTATTGATGCTAGCGGACCAAAGTTTATATTACAACGGAGTCGAGGCCAAGCGGCACAGACGGTGCGGCTGAACAATATGTACATTAATTAGTGAACATAAAGGGGCCTTGATCAAAACAACTATGCGGCAGCGGAACAACGTCATAGCGGAAACTCCATAGCACAGGGACACCGATGTGGACACGATCTACACTCGAGCAGTGCTCCTTTCCAACGAGACTTTCCTAAAATCTGGCATGACATGCCAGGTCAGTACATTGAATGTACTTGCAAGATCACAACAGGCATAATCATAATGACAAACAATATCATGATAATTAACCAATTAATAATGCAATATTATTTCAGCATGTTGTGATCATGCTGTTGTGATAAACGTCCCTCGGGACCGACTTACCAACAGTGATTGTTCTTGGATCACACACAAACCACCATCGTGGTCTTGACATAGGTGGCTCGTGATCCTTACGGTGATCACAACCACGACCAATGCTTGGTCCCGAACATCTCGACGGCCTTTCCGCCATCATCAACAATGCAAAGTTCATAACTTAGTGTGCAAAATTTATTAAACATTGACCCATGGTGGGACCTACTACGAGCGTGTCCGTGACCACGGACTCGGCTATCGATAGATTATACACCCCGCAGACGTAGCACACTTTACCCACACCACGGAACCCATGGCCTCGCACTCCCATTCGGGTGGACCAATGGCATTCCGACGAAACCCCTCCATTGCCATGACACTCTCCTGCCCACACCGACACAATCCACACTGGGCGAGTCCTGGGTGGCCCCGTGTCTACCAAAGACACAACGACCACCGTCGTGGCCCAAACGATGCCACAAGGAGACCCGGTACCATAATCTCAACAACGGGCACACAAGGTTATGTTTTCTTACCAGGCCAGGGTAAGCAAGCCCATAACCTTCCTTAGTTGGAGGCACCGACCAGAGGCATGACAATGGACCGAATCAAGGCCTCCCATAAGGCAAATTTGGTTGCACTGGAAAAAACTCGATTCAGTGGCACCATGACCCAGCCAACGATATGTTCAAGTTGAGTTATATTTAGGTTCAACTTAAAATAAAAATAAGCGGTGTCATAGTATGCCATGAAATGCAACTTAACCTATGCATCACATATTAATGGAAATGACTGAGTCAACCATATTCACACTAAGCATAATCATCAACAACTTATGCCACTTTTCTGGTTAGGAAAAACCTTACTTTAACCAGAATATTTTCTAGCAAATTTTTATTATTTTACTCATGCAAGAAAATAACTTTAACTAATTACTCATTTGTATCACAATATTATTCTTTCATCATCACAAATGAATCCTAGATTCTTTACCAGCTAAGTTAGTTTCAAACATTCTGTAAATCAAGCATATTAACTGAAACAAGCACTAAACAGAATAAAAATAACATAATAGTTATTTAAATGCATGGATTAAACTTTTCATTCAAGTAAGAATATCATAAATATTGAAATGGCACCATGAAAATGTTGTTGTGGCTTGCCTTAGTGCAGATGAGGTTCACAAGCCTTCTGGTGATCCTCAAGACAAGCCTCACCCTCTGAAAATAATTTTAAACACAAGAAGAAAATATCAAGAACCCTTCTGAAAATCACCAAAAAATCTAGGCAGCACAAAAAATCTCATCTTTTGTGATCTGCTAGATTTCTTTGCAAAGAACACAATGCAAAAAGAATCAATTCATTTGGACTTATGGTTGAAGAGTTATAGCTGTTTGAAGCTCTTGGTAAATGAAATGAATTTGAATTTACATAAAACAGACTAGGGGGTGATGTTGAAGGCATAAAGCCTCAGGGCACCACCACTCGTACCGCTTCGCACGCATACAGAGTGGCTGACTAGCGGGCCCTGCTAGTCAGGCGAGGGGGAGCGAGGAGGAAACAGAGGGGGTCGCAGCTTCGCCGGAGCTCTCGCCGACGTCAAGGGCTCCTTAGCCCAAACGAGAGGGAGGGATCGAGAGAGGGGATGGAGGCGCACCTGCTTGTACCCGTAGCGTAGCTAGGGTTGGTCGGACGGCGTCGGAATCGACCTCGCAAGCGGAGGCAGAGAGCGGTGGTCGTCAGAGATGAGGAAGACCGTGAGCAGAGGCAACTCCAGGGGCTCCAAGTGGACGGGACGGCTTCACCGGAGAGAGGCGGAGGCTCTGGAAGGGTCGCCCTAGCCTGGGAGGGGCTGGAGCTACCGCGACGACCTAAGGGGATCGCCAGAGAGCTCGAGCTCAGGGACGGTGGCCCGCGGCCTGCCCGGACGGGCTATGACTACCTACATGTTTTTGGAGTGTGTGGGAGTGGAGGATGGTGCTCGAGGAGGCTGGGGGTGGCTCCTTTTATAGGCGAGCATCGGGGTGGATCGGGCTCCGCCGGCAACACATGGACACTGCACCTGGTGACGAGCGGCATCAGCAAGAGGAGGAGAAGGCGACGCAACTCACGCGAGAACTGTGGGCGAACGGGGACAAGCACAAGATCAAGAGGAAGGTGACGAGAACAGTGCAGAGCGCACTATGGCGTTGGCTGGACCGTGCCTGTGCTCGCTGCGGCGAGGTCCGGCGTCGGCGAGTGCCAGGGGGAGTTAATGGAGTTGAGAGGAAGATGGTGGCGAAGTTTGGCATGCTCGGGCAGCCGGGGAAGCGAGCACGCGCGAAACAGAGTGCTCGGCGGCACTCAGAGCGCGTCGACACGCATGCTGGCATCATGGACATGCGTGGTCACTGCGTGAACTCTTCCCTCAGGCCGACCAACATCCAAAGATCATGTCTGGCTTGTTGTTCGTGGTAGTTTTGAAGATTACCACGCTTTGGTTTGGCTCCTGATGAAGTAGAGAAGATTTTACAAGCCAGGTAAGTTTTTGATCAATAACTTTGAGTGGTTACTGAGGTCAAATGGCTGGGAGTTGGGGGCTGTGCTTTGGAGGCTAGCCATCATCTACTAAGGTGATGATGCACAAGAAAGTTCAGGCACAATGGAGCAAGTAAAATGGTAGTTGCTGTAGAAACCACCATTTCTGTCCAGAACAGAAAATATTTTCTGTAGCAGAAATATTCCAAAAAGTGATGAAATATTTTTACTCAAGAAGGTGCCCTAGGGTTCAAAGAATATTTGTGAATTTTCTCAGATTTTTGTGAGCCAGAAAAATTGGGGTTGCTTTGGAGGTCATTGAACTAGCTAGGGTTTTAGAGAGGAAAATGAATATTTTTCATTTAAGAAAAATATTCCAAATATTATTTTTGGTAGGATCAGAGAGAGAATGATGCTTAGGGAGATAAATGATGCACTTGGGTGAAAGACAAGGGTACCCAAGTGTTTAAGTCCATATGAAAAGGTTCAAAAACTCCAAATTTCAAAATCAATTCAAATGAAAAACCAGGCAAATAAAGGAGGGCAAAAACCAGGCTGTCACAAACCTCCCCCACTTAGAATGAATCTCGTCCTTGAGATTCAATTGCTTGGGAAAACCACTCTGGATAATGTGACTGTAGAAATTCTTCCCGCTCCCAAGTTGATTCTGACTCTATGTGATGCTCCCGCTGAACTTTGTAGAATTTTCTTACTTGACTGCGAGTGACCCTTTCCATCTGATGCAAAATTCTAAACGGTCTTTCTTCATAGGTTAAATCATTTGCCAATTCTATCTCAGCCATACAGTCCTTTTCTCAGGCGGGGATATACATCGCCTTAACTGGCAAACATGAAACACGTTGTGCACGTCCGACAATTCAGGGGGTAGTTCCAACTGATATGCAACAGAGCCCACTCAGGACATGACAGGAAATGGACCAATAAATCTAGGTGCTAACTTTCCACGAGTCAGAAATCTCTTGACTCCTTTCATAGGAGTGACTCGGAGGTATACGTGTTCTCTGGGTTCAAAACTGACCTGTCGGTGCTTTGCATCATAATAACTCTTCTATCGAGATTTAGCCAATTGCAATCTGTCCCTAATTTCCTTAACTTGTTGCTCAACTTCCATCATGAGATCCGTTCCGAAGATACGGCTATCTCCAGTTTGAGAACAATTTAAAGGAGTGCGACACTTACGGCCATACAAAGCTTCATACCGTGACATTTTTAGACTGGTCTGGAAGCTGTTGTTATATGAAAACTCGGAAAATGGCAAGCAGTCTTCCCACTTCGGTTCTTGGGATAAAGCACAGGCTCGCAACATATCCTCGAGTATTTGGTTTACCCACTCTATCTGTCCATCCGTCTGAGGATGATAAGTAGTACTACATTTCAACGCTGTCCCCAAGGCTTGATGGAGACATGACCAAAAAGCGGAGGTAAACAGGGAACCTCGGTCGGAAGTGATGGTTCGGGGGACTCCATGCAGACTGACTATTCTGGATACATAAAGTTGTGCAAGTTGATCCGCTCGATATCTGGTGCTGAACGGAATGAAGTGAGCAACCTTAGTTAAGGTGTCCACTATGACCCAGATTGCATCATTGCCTCGCTAAGTCTTAGGCAGTCCTGTAATGAAATCCATACAAACGGCATCCCATTTTCATCGCGAGACCGGTAGCGGTTGGAGGAGTCCGGCTGGCTTCTAATGCTCTGCCTTCACCTTTTTGCATATGTCGCAACAGGCCACAAAATAAGCAATATCTCTCTTCATTCCATCCCACCAGAATATTTTTCTAAGGTCCTCATATATTTTCGTACCTCCCGGGTGAATGAAATATGAGGATTCATGTGCTTCCGACAAGATTTTCTTCTTTATGTCTAGCTGATTGGGTACACAAATCCTTCCACGGAATCAGAGGGTACCGAGTTTGTCCTTTGAGAAATCTGGGGTCTGCCCTACCACCGGGCTCTTGACACGTTTTTGTAGCTCGATGTCAGCTGGCTGGGCCTTGTGGATCTCTTCCTCAAGTGTGGGGGTGACTTCCAAAACATTAGCGAGGCCAGCATTAACAATGACCAGGTTGAGCTGAGCGATCTCCTCTTGAAGTTTAGGAGGCAAGGATTTCAATATGACATTTAGGCTGACAGGCTTTCGACTGAGTGTATCGACAACCACGTTAGCCTTACCCGGGTGGTAATTTATTCCAAGATCATAATCCTTGACCAACTCAAGCCATCTTCGTTGACGGAGATTTAAATCCGGCTAAGTAAATATATACTTGAGACTTTTGTGATCAGTAAAAATTTGGCACCTTTTTCCAATGAGGTAGTGTCTCCAAATTTTTAGCGCATGAACCACCGCGGCCAATTCCAAATCATGAGTAGGATAATTTCCTTCGTGGGGTCATAGCTGTTGTGATGCATATGCTACTACCTTGCAGTCTTGCATAAGTACGCATCCAAGTCCTTGTCTGGAGGCGTCACAGTACACATCAAAACTGCGGTAGATATCTGGAAGAGTTAATACAGGTGCAGTTGTCAATCGTATCTTTAGCTCGTTGAAACTTTTCTCACAGTCCTCAGTCCATTCAAACTTCTTATCCTTTTTGAGCAGCTCTATCACGGGTTTAGCAATCTTGGAAAATCCTTCAATGAAATGATGATAATATCTGGCTAATACAAGGAAACTTCGGATTTGTCTTACGGTTGTGGGTGGCAACCAATCGAGCACATCCTTTACTTTGCTCGGGTCCACGGCTATGCCTTCAACGGATAGTATATGTCCGAGAAACCCAACTTGCTTGAGCCAAAACTCACATTTACTGAATTTGGCGTAAAGCTGATGGTGGCTGTTTTGCTGTAGCTCTGCTGGGAGGTGATTCTTGTGATCCTTTTCATCCTTGGAGTAAATGAGTATGTCATCGATGAAGACTACCACAAACTTGTCGAGGAAGTTCGTGAATACTTTGTTTATCATATGCTTGAAGAAAGTAGGGGCATTGGTGAGACCAAAGGACACAACTATATATTCATAAAGACCGTACCGAGTAGTGAATGCGGTCTTAGGAATATCTTCCTTTTTAATCTTGAGATGATGATATCTGGTCCGTAAATCTATTTTAGAGAATACCTTGTCCCCACTGATCTGATCAAACAGATCATCAATCCGTGGTAGCAGATATTTATATTTGATGGTGACCTCATTCAATTGTCGGTAATCCACACACATGCAGAGACTGCCATCCTTTTTGTCCACGAAAATAGTAGGTGATCCCCATGGTGAAGAGTTGGGACGGATATATCCTTTCCGGAGCAATTCATCGAGCTGCTTCTTTAGCTCTACTAATTATGATGAGGCATCCGATAATACTTCTTGTATAACGGTGCGGTTCCGGGCACAAGATCTATTGCAAACTCAAGCTCTCGATCTGGCGGCATGCCCAGCAACTCTTCTAGAAATACATCAGGAAACTCACTGACCACAGGAATTGATTCCAATTCAGCCACAGTGGTGAAGACCATCTCTTTCTTGGGTATGCTTCTGCGAGCATAGAAATTGGTAGTCTGCCCATTCTGACTGGTCAAAGTGACTTCTCGGGTTGCGCAGTTTATGCAAACTTGATATTGGGTCAACCAGTTCATACCCAATATAACATCCAACTTGTCGGACTCAAGAATTATCAAAGAAATTGGAAAACCGACTCCGTTGATATTGATTTCCAGATTGCGACAGACCAGATTGCTCTTGATTAAAGATCCCGGGGTTTGTACCAGCATATTTTTGCCCAAAATCGAACAAGGGAAGTTGTTTTGGGCAACAAAACTACGAGAAATAAAAGAGTGGGAAGCCCCAGAGTCAAATAAAATTACTGCAGATATGTTATTAACAGCAAACATACCAATGACGACTTCGGGGTTCTCTTGGGCTTCGTCAGCGGAGAGGTGATGTACGTACCCAGTAAAGTTTTGCTGGGTCGGACATGACTCGATATAGTTGACTTGTGGCCTGACTAGAGCATTTGCTTTGGTGTTCTTGGGGCACTGTCTGGCATAATGTACGTTTTGCCCACAACTGAAGCAAGAATTGTTGTGCTAGTGCTCCTCGTGCACAGGGTTGGTCACAACATTATTTACTTGAGTGGTGGTCTTGTTAACATTTTGTTGCCAATTGGGCTTGTATTCCACATGAGTCTGCTGCCAGGTACGAACCTTTTGCACTGGTTGCCCATCCTTCTTTGGCTCAAACTTACGCTTGTTGTCATTGTTAACAAGCCTACCATCGAATACCAGCTTGTGCTCCCTTTCAGCAATGAAAGCCTTGTTCACCAGAGTTTGGAAATCTGGAAAATCAAACATACTGAGAGTACACCAGAGTTGCAGATTTAATCCACCAAGAAATCTGTCAATCTTTCTTTCTTCGGTGGCCATGTCATAAAGGGAGTAACGGGCCAAATGATTGAATTTTTGCAAATATTCCCCACAGACTGATTTCCTTGGACGAGTGCGAGAAATTCACGCTGCTTAGTCTTCATAACTCCAGTAGGGATATGATATTCCCGGAACTGCTTCTTGAATTTTTCCCAGGTGATTTCTTCATTAGCAGGCCACATGGCTTTTGCATTTTCCCACCATATGGCAGCAGCGCCTTCAAGATAATGAGTTGAAAATGGAACTTTATCCTTTTCTTCAGTAAGAGCAATCCCAAGCTTTTTCTCAGTGGTACACAACCAATCGTCTGCATCCAAGGGATCAACAACCTGACTGAAACTGGGTGGCTTGGTCCTTTAAAAACCTGACAGCTTGGAGTAATGACTGTTCTGATTTCCATTTTGTCCAACCATAGCTTGCACACTTCTTAATTTTTCAATCAGATCGTTGTTCTTTCTTTCCTCAAACATACACATAATTTGCTCGGTGGAGGGCAGATTTGGCGGTGGAGGCGGTGGTGGAACGTACGGCTCGGGGGAGTGTCCTGCCTGAATTTTTTATACATTATACGTTTTTTCCGACATCGTATGCAAAAGTTATAGCCGTTTTATATTTTCCCTACACTTTTTGCAAAACATGTCCAAATTTAAGTTTTCAAATTTTCCTAACTAGTAGATGTAGTAATATAACTACCTCTCAAAGGATTTTATTTTTTGAAGTTTTTATCATTTTCTTTTGATTTTTTCAAAACTGAAATGGCGATACATAGGGGGGGTAGAGTTTGAAAATTGCCCTATAGTGTCGGTTTGTGTCTTCAACCGGGACTATAGGTTAAGACTCTGTAGTGCCGGTTGGTGACGCAAACCAGTACTATAGGTTAGACCTTTAGTACCGGTTTGTGTCACAAACCGTCACTAAAGGGGCTCGTGGGGCCTTGGCCTGACGCCAGCCTGCCACCACCCCTTTAGTACCGGTTCGTGGCAGGAACCGGTACTAAAGGGTAATTACGAACAGGCACTAATGCATAGCCATTCGAACCGACACTAATCTGGTTCATGTTTGACCCTTTTTCTACTAGTGAATAGTCACCTACTATGTGTTATGATCCGGCAACCCCAAAGTGACAATAATCGGGACTACTCCCGATGATGACCGTAGTTTGAGGAGTTCATGTATTAACTAAGTGTTAATGCTTTGGTCCGGTACTCTATTAAAAGGAGGCCTTAATATCCCTTAGTTCCCAATAGGACCCCGCTGCCACGGGAGGGTAGGACAAAAGATGTCATGCAAGTTCTTTTCCATAAGCACGTATGACTATATTCGGAATACATGCCTACATTACATTGATGAATTGGAGCTAGTTCTGTGTCACCCTATGTTATAACTCTTACATGATGAACCGCATCCGACATAATTATCCATCACTGATCCATTGCCTACGAGCTTTTCATATATTGATCTTTGCTTAGTTACTTTACCATTGCCATGGTTACAGTTCCTATAAAAACTGCTACAGTTACCTTTGGCACCGTTACCGTTACTTCCATACTACTTTGCTACTAAATACTTTGCTGTAGATATTAAGTTATCCAGGTATGGTTGAATTGACAACTCAACTGCTAATACTTGAGAATATTCTTTGGCTCCCCTTGTGTCGAATCAATAAATTTGGGTTGAATACTCTACCCACGAAAACTGTTGTGATCCCCTATACATGTGGGTTATCAGTAAACTACTCACACATCATCGAAGAGGCTATGGTGTTGATGTAGAAGCCCTTTGTGATCGATTCCCCCTCCGGTGGAGCGCCGCAAAAGTCCCCAAGATGGGATCTCACAGGTACAGAAGGTTGCAGCGGTGGAAAAGTAGTTTCATGGCTCCACCTGATGTTTTTAGGGTATAAGAGTATATATAGACGGAAGAAATAGGTCGGTGGAGCTCCATGGGGCCCACGAGGGTCGGGGCGCGCCTACCCCCCTGGGAATGCTACCTAACATAATTATCAATGTAATTTTCTTTATTGTGGCATGAGTGTTCAGATCCGAAAGATTCAAGACAAAAGTTTAATATCAATATAAGAATAATAATAGTTCAAGCATACTAACAAAGTAAGCATGTCTTCTCAAAATAACATGGCCAAAGAAAGTTCATCCTTACAAAATCATATAGTTTGGCTATGCTCCATCTTCGTCACACGAAATACTCAAATCATGCACAACCCCGGTTTCAGCCAAGCAATTGTTTCATACTTTGGTATTTTCATACTTTTTTAACTTTCACGCAATACATGAGCGTGAGCCATGGACATAGCACTATAGGTGGAATAGAATGGTGGTTGTGGAGAAGACCAAAAAGAGGAAGATGGTCTCACATCAACTAGCCATATTAATGGGCTATGGAGATGCCCATCAATAGATATCAATGTGAGTGAGTAGGGATTGCCATGCAACGGATGCACTAGAGCTACAAATGTATGAAAGCTCAACAAAAGAAACTAAGTGGGTGTGCATCCAACTTGCTTGCTCACAAAGACCTAGGGCATTTGAGGAAGCCCATCGTTGGAATATACAAGCCAAGTTCTATAACGAAAATTCCCACTAGTATATGAAACTGACAAAATAAGAGACTCTCGATAATGAAGACCATGGTGCTACTTTGAAGCACAAGTGTGGAAAAAAGGATAGTAGCATTGTCCCTTCTCTCTTTTTCTCTCATTTTTTTAGAGACTTCCCTTTTTGGAGACTCTTTCTCTTTTTTTATTTCCTCACATGCTGGATCATATAACTATCCCTCAACATGCAACAAAGAGTCACTCCAAAGTCACTAATAGCGGAGAACAAACTAAGAGATTATTGTAGGGTACAAAACCACCTCATAGTTATCATTTCTGATCGATCTATTCAAGGGTCCGTAGTAAAATAACACGAAGCTATTATTTCCCTTCAATCTATCATAGAGTTTGTACTAGAATAACACCTTAAGACACGAATCAACCAAAACCCTAATGTCACCTAGATACTCCAATGTCACCTCAAGTATCCGTGGGTATGATTATACGATATGCATCACACAATCTCAGATTCATCTATTCAACCAACACAAAGAACTTCAAAGAGTGCCCCAAAGTTTGTACCGGAGAGTCAAGACGAAAACGTGTGCCAACCCTATGCATAAGTTCACAAGGTCACTGAACCCGCAAGTTGATCACCAAAACATACATCAAGTAGATCACGTGAATATCCCATTGTCACCACAGATAAGCACATGCAAGACATACATCAAGTAGATCACGTGAATATCCCATTGTCACCACAGATAAGCACATGCAAGACATACATCAAGTGTTCTCAAATCCTTAAAGACTCAATCCGATAAGATAACTTCAAAGGGAAAACTCAATCCATTACAAGAGAGTAGAGGAGGAGAAACATCATAAGATCCAACTATAATAGCAAAGCTCGTGATACATCAAGATCATGTCGTATCAAGAACACGAGAGAGAGAGAGATCAAACACATAGCTACTGGTACATACCCTCAACCCCTAGGGTGAACTACTCCCTCCTCGTCATGGAGAGCGTCGGGATGATGAAGATGGCCACCGGAGAGAGATCCCCCCCTTCGGCAGGGTGCCAGAATGGGTCTAGATTGGTTTTCGGTGGCTACAGAGGCTTGCGGCGGCGGAACTCCTGATCTAGGTTTCTTTCTGGAAGTTTGGGGGTATATGAGACGTATTGGTGTCGGGAATAAGTCAGTGGGTCTCCGGGCTATCCACGAGGCAGGGGGCGCGCCTAGGGGGTGGGCACGCCCCCACCCTCGTGGGCAGCCCGGGACTCTTCTGGTCCATCTCCGATGCTCCGTGGGCTTCTTCTGGTCCAAAAATAATATCCGTCAAATTTCAGGTCAATTGGACTCTGTTTGATTTTCCTTTTCTGCGATACTCAAAAACAAGGAAAAACAGAAACTAGCACTAGGCTCTGGGTTAATAAGTTAGTCCCAAAAATCATATAAAATAGCATATAAATGCATATAAAACATCTAAGATGGATAGTATAATAGCATGGAACAATCAAAAATTATAGATACGTTGGAGACGTATCAAATATCTAGGCAATGATCATGAACATAGGCATCACGTCCGTGTCAAGTAGACCAAAACGATTCTGCATCTACTACTATTACTCCACACGTTGTGGCACCCTGGCTCAAAGCGACCGGTTCACCATGCATTGCCAGCCCAGAGACCATGTCTTCTTGCAACACACAACATCTTGGTACAGAAAACAACCGCTTTATTGATGCTAGCGGACCAAAGTTTATATTACAACGGAGTCGAGGCCAAGCGGCACAGATGGTGCAGCTGAACAATATGTACATTAATTAGTGAACGTAAAGGGGCCTTGATCAAAACAACTATGCGGCAGCGGAACAACGTCGTAGCGGAAACTCCATAGCATAGGGACACCGATGTGGACACGATCTAGACTCGAGCAGCGCTCCTTTCCAACGAGACTTTCCTAAAATCTGGCATGACACGCCAGGTCAGTACATTGAATGTACTTGCAAGATCACAACAGGCATAATTATAATGACAAACAATATCATGATAATTAACCAATTAATAATGCAATATTATTTCAGCATGTTGTGATCATTCTCTTGTGCTAAACGTCCCTCGGGACCAACTTACCAACAGTGATCGTCTCGGATCACACACAAACCATCATTGTGGTCTTGACATAGGTGGCTCGTGATCCTTACGGTGATCACAACCATGACCAATGCTTGGTCTCGAACATCTCGATGGCCTTTCCGCCATCATCAACAGTGCAAAGTTCATAACTTAGTGTGCAAAATTTATTAAACATTGACCCATGGTGGGACCTACTACGAGCGTGTCCGTGACCGTGGACTCGGCTATCGATAGATTATACACTCTGCAGACGTAGCACACTTTACCCACACCACAGAACCCATGGCCTCGCACTCCCATTCGGGTGGACCAACGGCATTCCGACGAAACCCCTCCTTTGCCATGACACTCTCCCGGCCACACCGACACAATCCCCACTGGGCAAGTCCTGGGTGGCCCCGTGTCTACCAAAGACACAACGACCACCGTCGTGGCCAAAACGATCCCACAAGGAGACCCGGTACCATAATCTCAACAAAGGGCACACAAGGTTATGTTTTCTTACCAGGCCAGGGTAAGCAAGCCCATAACCTTCCTTAGTTGGAGGCACCGACCAGAGGCATGACAATGGACCGAATCAAGGCCTCCCATAAGGCAAATGTGGTTGCACTGGAAAAAACTCAATTCAGTGGCACCATGACCCGGCCATCGATATGTTCAAGTTGAGTTATATTTAGGTTCAACTTAAAGTAAAAATAAGCGGTGTCATAGTATGCCATGAAATGCAACTTAACCTATGCATCACATATTAATGGAAATGACTGAGTCAACCATATTCACACTAAGCATAATCATCAACAACTTATGCCACTTTTCTGGTTAGGAAAAACCTTACTTTAACCAGAATATTTTCTAGCAAATTTTTATTATTTTACTCATGCAAGAAAATAACTTTAAGTAATTACTCATTTGTATCACAATATTATTCTTTGATCATCACAAATGAATCCTAGATTCTTTACCAGCTAAGTTAGTTTCAAACATTCTGTAAATCAAGCATATTAACTGAAACAAGCACTAAACAGAATAAAAATAACATAATAGTTATTTAAATGCATGGATTAAACTTTTCATTCAAGTAAGAATATCATAAATATTGAAATGGCACCATGAATATGTTGTTGTGGCTTGCCTTAGTGCAGATGAGGTTCACAAGCCTTCTGGTGATCCTCAAGACAAGCCTCACCCTCTGAAAATAATTTTAAACAAAAGAAGAAAATATCAAGAACCCTTCTGAAAATCACCAAAAAATCTAGGCAGCACAAAAAATCTCATCTTTTGTGATCTGCTAGATTTCTTTGCAAAGAACACAATGCAAAAAGAATCAATTCATTTGGACTTATGGTTGAAGAGTTATAGCTGTTTGAAGCTCTCTGTAAATGAAATGAATTTGAATTTACATAAAACAGACTAGGGGGTGACATTGAAGGCATAAAGCCTCAGGGCGCCACCACTCGTACCGCTCATGCGCGTATAGAGTGGCTGACTAGCAAGCCCCGCTAGTCAGGTGAGGGGGAGCGAGGAGGAAACAGAGGGGGTCGCAGCTTCGCCGGAGCTCTCGCCGGCGTCGAGGGCTCCTTAGCCCAAACGAGAGGGAGGGATCGAGAGAGGGGATGGAGGCGCACCTGCTCGTACCCGTAGCGTAGCTAGGGGTGGTCGGACAGCGTCGGAATCAACCTCGCAAGCGGAGGCAGAGAGCGGTGGTCGTCGGAGATGAGGAAGACTGCGAGCAAAGGCAACTCCAGGGGCTCCAAGTGGACGGGACGGCTTCACCGGAGAGAGGCGGAGGCTCTGGAAGGGTCGCCCTAGCCTGGGAGGGGCTGGAGCTACCGCGACGACCTGAGGGGATTGCCAGAGAGCTCGATCTCAGGGACGGTGGCCCGCAGCCTGCCCGGCCGGGCTACGGCTATCTACATGTTTTTAGAGTGTTTGGGAGTGGAGGATGGTGCTCGAGGAGGCTGGGGGTGGCTCCTTTTATAGGTGAGCGTCGGGGTGGATCGGGCTCTGCCGGCAACACATGGACACTGCGCCCGGTGACGAGCGGCATTAGTAAGAGGAGGAGAAGGCGACGCAACTCACGCGAGAACTGTGGGAGAACGGGGACAAGCACAAGATCAAGAGGAAGGTGACGAGCACAGTGCAGAGCGCATTGTGGCGTTGGCTGGACCGTGCTCGTGCTCGCTGCGGCGAGGTCCGGCGTCGGCGAGTGCCAGGGGGAGTTAATGGAGTTGAGAGGAAGATGGTGGCGAAGTTTGGCATGCTCGGGCAACCGGGGGAGCGAGCACATGCGAAACGGAGTGCTCGGTGGCACTCAGAGCGCGTCGACACGCATGCTGGCACCATGGACATGCGTGGTCATTGCGTGAACTCTTCCCTCAGGCCGACCAACGTCCAAAGATCATGTCTGGCTTGTTGTTCGTGGTAGTTTTGAAGATTACCACGCTTTGGTTTGGCTCCTGATGCAGTAGAGAAGATTTTACAAGCCAGGTAAGTTTTTGATCAATAACTTTGAGTGGTTACTGAGGTCAAATGGCTGGGAGTTGGGGGCTGTGCTTTGGAGGCTAGCCATCATCTACTAAGGTGATGATGCACAAGAAAGTTCAGGCACAATGGAGCAAGTAAAATGGTAGTTGCTGTAGAAACCACCATTTCTGTCCAGAACAGAAAATATTTTCTGTAGCAGAAATATTCCAAAAAGTGATGAAATATTTTTACTCAAGAAGGTGCCCTAGGGTTCAAAGAATATTTGTGAATTTTCTCAGATTTTTGTGAGCCAGAAAAATTGGGGTTGCTTTGGAGCTCATTGAACTAGCTAGGGTTTTAGAGAGGAAAATGAATATTTTTCATTTAAGAAAAATATTCCAAATATTATTTTGGGTAGGATCAGAGAGAGAATGATGGTTAGGGAGATAAATGATGCACTTGGGTGAAAGACAAGGGTACCCAAGTGTTTAAGTCCATATGAAAAGGTTCAAAAACTCCAAATTTCAAAATCAATTCAAATGAAAAACCAGGCAAATAAAGGAGGGCAAAAACCAGGCTGTCACAAACCTCCCCCACTTAGAATGAATCTCGTCCTTGAGATTCGGTTGCTTGGGAAAACCACTCTGGATAATGTGACTGTAGAAATTCTTCCCGCTCCCAAGTTGATTCTGACTCTATGTGATGCTCCCGCTGAACTTTGTAGAATTTTCTTACTTTACTGCGAGTGACCCTTTCCATCTGATGCAAAATTCTAAACGGTCTTTCTTCATAGGTTAAATCATTTGCCAATTCTATCTCAGCCATACAGTCCTTTTCTTAGGCGGGGATATACATCGCCTTAACTGGCAAACATGAAACACGTTGTGCATGTCCGACAATTCAGGGGGTAGTTCCAACTGATATGCAACAGAGCCAACTCGGGACATGACAGGAAATGGACCAATAAATCTAGGTGCTAACTTTCCACGAGTCGGAAATCTCTTGACTCCTTTCATAGGAGTGACTCGGAGGTATATGTGTTCTCCGGGTTCAAAACTGATATGTCGGTGCTTTGCATCATAATAACTCTTCTAGCGAGATTTAGCCAATTGCAATCTGTCCCTAATTTCCTTAACTTGTTGCTCAGCTTCCATCATGAGATCCGTTCCGAAGATACGGCTATCTCCAGTTTGAGAACAATTTAAAGGAGTGTGACACTTACGGCCATACAAAGCTTCATACCGTGACATTTTTAGACTGGTCTGGAAGTTGTTGTTATATGAAAACTCGGAAAATGGCAAGCAGTCTTCCCATTTAGGTTCTTGGGATAAAGCACAGGCTCGCAACATATCCTCGAGTATTTGGTTTACCCACTCTATCTGTCCATTCGTCTGAGGATGATAAGTAGTACTACATTTCAGCGCTGTCCCCAAGGCTTGATGGAGACATGACCAAAAAGTGGAGGTAAACAGGGAACCTCGATCGGAAGTGATGGTTCGGGGGACTCCATGCAGACTGACTATTCTGGATACATACAGCTGTGCAAGTTGATCCGCTCGATATCTGGTGCTAAACGGAATGAAGTGAGCAACCTTAGTTAAGGTGTCCACTATGACCCAGATTGCATCATTGCCTCGCTGAGTCTTAGGCAGTCCTGTAATGAAATCCATACAAACGGCATCCCATTTTCATCGTGAGACCGACATCGGTTGGAGGAGTCCGACTGGCTTCTAATGCTCTGCCTTCACCTTTTTGCATATGTCGCAACAGGCCACAAAATAGGCAATATCTCTCTTCATTCCATCCCACCAGAATATTTTTCTAAGGTCCTCATAAATTTTCGTACCTCCCGAGTGAATGAAATATGAGGATTCATGTGCTTCCGACAAGATTTTCTTCTTTATGTCTAGCTGATTGGGTACACAAATCCTTCCACGGAATCGGAGGGTACCGAGTTTGTCCTTTGAGAAATCTGGGGTCTGCCCTACCACCGGGCTCTTGACACGTTTTTGTAGCTTGATGTCAGCTGGCTGGGCCTTGTGGATCTCTTCCTCAAGTGTGGGGTGACTTCCAAAACATTAGCGACGCCAGCATTAACAATGACCAGGTTGAGCTGAGCGATCTCCTCTTGAAGTTTAGGAGGCAAGGATTTCAATATGACATTTAGGCTGACAGGCTTTCGACTGAGTGTATCGGCAACCACGTTAGCCTTACCCGGGTGGTAATTTATTCCAAGATCATAATCCTTGACCAACTCAAGCCATCTTCGTTGACGGAGATTTAAATCCGGCTAAGTAAATATATACTTGAGACTTTTGTGATCAGTAAAAATTTGGCACCTTTTTCCAATGAGGTAGTGTCTCCAAATTTTTAGCGCATGAACCACCGCGGCCAATTCCAAATCATGAGTAGGATAATTTCCTTCGTGGGGTCGTAGCTATTGCGATGCATATGCTACTACCTTGCTGTCTTGCATAAGTACGCATCCAAGTCCTTGTCTGGAGGCGTCACAGTACACATCAAAACTGCGGTAGATATCTGGAAGAGTTAATACAGGTGCAGTTGTCAATCGTATCTTTAGCTCATTGAAACTTTTCTCACAGTCCTCAGTCCATTCAAACTTCTTATCCTTTTTGAGCAGCTCTATCATGGGTTTAGCAATCTTGGAAAATCCTTCAATGAAATGATGATAATATCCGGCTAATACAAGGAAACTTCGGATCTGTCTTACGGTTGTGGGTGACAACCAATCGAGCACATCCTTTACTTTGCTCGGGTCCACGGCTATGCCTTCAACGGATAGTATATGTCCGAGAAACCCAACTTGCTTGAGCCAAAACTCACATTTACTGAATTTGGCGTAAAGCTGATGGTGGCTGTGTTGTTGTAGCTCTGCTGGGAGGTGATTCTTGTGATCTTCTTCATCCTTGGAGTAAATGAGTATGTCATCGATGAAGACTACCACAAACTTGTCGAGGAAGTTCGTGAATACTTTGTTTATCATATGCCTGAATAAAGTAGGGGCATTGGTGAGACCAAAGGACATAACTATATATTTATAAAAATCGTACCGAGTAGTGAATGCGGTCTTAGGAATATCTTCCTTTTTAATCTTGAGATGATGATATCCGGTCCGTAAATCTATTTTAGATAATACCTTGTCCCCACTGAGCTGATCAAACAGATCATCGATCCATGGTAGCAGATATTTATTTTTTATGGTGACCTCATTCAATTGTTGGTAATCCACACACATGCAGAGACTGCCATCCTTTTTGTCCACGAAAATAGTAGGTGATCCCCATGGTGAAGAGTTGGGACGGATATATCCTTTCCGAAGCAATTCATCGAGCTGCTTCTTTAGCTCTACTAATTATTATGAGGCATCCGGTAATACTTCTTGTATAACGGTGCAGTTCCAGGCACAAGATCTATTGCAAACTCAAGCTCTCGATCTGGCGGCATGCCCGGCAACTCTTCTAGAAATACATCAGGAAACTCACTGACCACAGGAATTGATTCCAATTCAGCCACAGTGGTGAAGACCATCTCTTTCTTGGGTATGCTTCTGCGAGCATAGAAATTGGTAGTCTGCCCATTCTGACTGGTCAAAGTGACTTCTCGGGTTGCGCAGTTTATGCAAACTTGATATTGGGTCAACCAGTTCATACCCAATATAACATCCAACTTGTCGGACTCAAGAATTATCAAAGAAATTGGAAAACCGACTCCGTTGATATTGATTTCCAGATTGCGACAGACCAGATTGCTCTTGGTTAAAGATCTCGGGGTTTGTACCAGCATATTTTTGCCCAAAATCGAACAAGGGAAGTTGTTTTGGGCAACAAAACTACGAGAAATAAAAGAGTGGGAAGCCCCAGAGTCAAATAAAATTACTGCAGATATGTTATTAACATCAAACATACCAATGACGACTTCGGGGTTCTCTTGGGCTTCGTCTGCAGAGAGGTGATGTACGTACCCAGTAAAGTTTTGCTGGGTCGGACATGACTCGATATAGTTGACTTGTGGCCTGACTAGAGCATTTGCTTTGGTGTTCTTGGGGCACTGTCTGGCATAATGTACGTTGTGCCCACAACTGAAGCAAGAATTGTTGCGCTAGTGCTCCTCGTGCACAGGGTTGGTCACGACATTATTTACTTGAGTGGTGGTCTTGTTAACATTCTGTTGCCAATTGGGCTTGTATTCCACATGAGTCTGCTGCCAGGTACGAGCCTTTTGCACTGGTTGCCCATCCTTCTTTGGCTCAAACTTACGCTTGTTGTCATTGTTAACAAGCCTAGTATCGGATACCAGCTTGTGCTCCCTTTCAGCAATGAAAGCCTTGTTCACCAGAGTTTGGAAATCTGGAAAATCAAACATACTGAGAGTACACCGGAGTTGCAGATTTAATCCACCAAGAAATCTGTCAATATTTCTTTCTTCGGTGGCCATGTCATAAAGGGAGTAACGGGCCAAATGATTGAATTTTTGCAAATATTCACCCACAGACTGATTTCCTTGGACGAGTGCGAGAAATTCACGCTGCTTAGTCTTCATAACTCCAGTAGGGATATGATATTCCTGGAACTGCTTCTTGAATTTTTCCCAAGGTGATTTCTTCATTAGCAGGCCACATGGCTTTTGCATTTTCCCACCATATGGCAGCAGCGCCTTCAAGATAATGAGTTGCAAATGGAACTTTATCATTTTCTTCAGTAAGAGCAATCCCAAGCTTTTTCTCAGTGGTACACAACCAATCGTCTGCATCCAAGGGATCAACAACCTGACTGAAACTGGGTGGCTTGGTCCTTTAAAAATCTGACAGCTTGGAGTAATGACCGTTCTGATTTCCATTTTGTCCAACCATAGCTTGCACACTTTAATATTTCAATCAGATCGTTGTTCCTTCTTTCCTCAAACATACACATAATTTGCTCGGAGGAGGGCAGATTTGGCGGTGGAGGCGGTGGCGGAACGTACTGCTCGGGGGAGTGTCCTGCCTGAATTTTTTATATATTATACGTTTTTTCCGACATCGTATGCAAAAGTTATAGCCGTTTTACATTTTCCCTACACTTTTTGCAAAACATGTCCAAATTTAAGTTTTCAAATTTTCCTAACTAGTAGATGTAGTAATATAACTACCTCTCAAAGGATTTTATTTTTTGAAGTTTTTATCATTTTCTTTTGATTTTTTCAAAACTGCAATGGCGATACACAAGGGGGGGGGGGTAGAGTTTGAAAATTGCCCTATAGTGTCGGTTTGTGTCTTCAACCGGGACTATAGGTTAAGACTCTGTAGTGCCGGTTGGTGACGCAAACCGGTACTATAGGTTAGACCTTTAGTACCGGTTTGTGTCACAAACCGTCACTAAAGGGGCTCGTGGGGCCCTGGCCTGATGCCAGCCTTCCACCACCCCTTTAGTACCGGTTCGTGGCACGAACCGGTACTAAAGGTTCATTACGAACCGGCACTAATGCATAGCCATTCGAACCGGCACTATTGATCACATTAGTGCTGGTTTTTTTACAATCCGGCACTAATCTGGTTCACGTTTGACCCTTTTTCTACTAGTGAATAGTCACCTACTATGTGTTATGATCCGGCAACCACAAAGTGAGAATAATCGGGACCACTCCCGGTGATGACCGTAGTTTGAGGAGTTCATGTATTCACTAAGTGTTAATGCTTTGGTCCGGTACTCTATTAAAAGGAGGCCTTAATATCCCTTAGTTCCCAATAGGACCCCGCTGCCACGGGAGGGTAGGACAAAAGATGTCATGCATGTTCTTTTCCCTAAGCACGTATGACTATATTCGGAATACATGCCTACACTACATTGATGAATTGGAGCTAGTTCTGTGTCACCCTATGTTATAACTCTTACATGATGAACCGCATCCGACATAATTATCCATCACTGATCCATTGCCCACGAGCTTTTCATATATTGATCTTTGCT
This sequence comes from Triticum aestivum, assembly GCF_018294505.1. Taxonomy (NCBI): domain Eukaryota; kingdom Viridiplantae; phylum Streptophyta; class Magnoliopsida; order Poales; family Poaceae; genus Triticum; species Triticum aestivum. The sequence goes on along the minus strand of NC_057800.1, from coordinate 133,280,728 downwards.
TAGTTACTTTACCATTGCCATGGTTACAATTCCTATAAAAACTGCTACTGTTACCTTTGCCACCGTCCGTTACTTCCATACTACTTCGCTACTAAATACTTTGCTGTAGATATTAAGTTATCCAGGTATGGTTGAATTGACAACTCAACTGCTAATACTTGAGAATATTCTTTGGCTCCCCTTGTGTCGAATCAATAAATTTGGGTTGAATACTCTACCCTCGAAAACTGTTGTGATCCCCTATAATTGTGGGTTATCAGTAAACTACTCACACATCATCGGAGAGGCTATGGTGTTGATGTAGAAGCCCTCTGTGATCGATTCCCCATCCGGTGGAGCGCCGCAAAAGTTCCCAAGATGGGATCTCACAGGTACAGAAGGTTGCAGCAGTGGAAAAGTAGTTTCGTGGCTCCGCCTGATGTTTTTAGGGTATAAGAGTATATATAGGCGGAAGAAATAGGTCGGTGGAGCTCCATGGGGCCCACGAGGGTCGGGGCGCGCCTACCCCCTGGGAATGCTACCTAACATAATTATTAATGTAATTTTCTTTATTGTGGCATGAGTGTTCAGATCCGAAAGATTCAAGACAAAAGTTTAATATCAATATAAGAATAATAATACTTCAAGCATACTAACAAAGTAAGCATGTCTTCTCAAAATAACATGGCCAAAGAAAGTTCATCCCTACAAAATCATATAGTTTGGCTATGCTCCATCTACGTCACACGAAATACTCAAATCATGCACAACCCCGGTTTCAGCCAAGCAATTGTTTCATACTTTGGTATTTTCAAACTTTTTTAACTTTCACGCAATACATGAGCGTGAGCCATGGACATAGCACTATAGGTGGAATAGAATGGTGGTTGTGGAGAAGACCAAAAAGAGGAAGATGGTCTCACATCAACTAGCCATATTAATGGGCTATGGAGATGCCCATCAATAGATATCAATGTGAGTGAGTAGGGATTGCCATGCAACGGATGCACTAGAGCTACAAATGTATGAAAGCTCAACAAAAGAAACTAAGTGGGTGTGCATCCAACTTGCTTGCTCACGAAGACCTAGGGCATTTGAGGAAGCCCATCGTTGGAATATACAAGCCAAGTTCTATAACGAAAATTCCCACTAGTATATGAAACTGACAAAATAAGAGACTCTCTATAATGAAGACCATGGTGCTACTTTGAAGCACAAGTGTGGAAAAAAGGATAGTAGCATTGTCCCTTCTCTCTTTTTCTCTCATTTTTTTAGAGACTTCCTTTTTTTAGGAGACTCTTTCTCTTTTTTTATTTCCTCACATGGGACAATGCTCTAATAACGAAGATCATCACACTTCTATTTATTTACAACTCAAGAATTACAACTCAATACCTAGAAAAAATATGACTCTATATGAATGCCTCCGGCAGTTTACCGGGATGTGCAATGAATCAAGAGTGACATGTATGAAAAAATTATGAATGGTGGGTTTGCCACAAATACGATGTCAACTTCATTATCATTCAAAGCAATATGACAATGATGGAACGTGTCATAATTAATGGAACGATGGAAAGTTGCATGGCAATATATCTTGGAATGGCTGTGGAAATGCCATAATAGGTAGGCATGTTGGCTGTTTTGAGGAAGATATGAGGATGCTTATGTGTGATAGAGCGTATCGTATCACGGGGTTTGGATGCACCGCCAAAGTTTGCATCAACTTCTCAAGGTGAGAAAGGGCAATGCACGGTACCGAAGAGGCTAGCAATGATGGAAGGGTGAGAGTGCGTATAATCCATGGACTCAACATTAGTCATAAAGAACTCACATACTTATTGCAAAAATCTACAAGTCATCAAAACAAAGTACTACATGCATGCCCCTAGGGGAAGGGTTGGTAGGAGTTAACCATCGCGCGATCCCGACCTCCACACAAAGGAAGACAATCAAAGAAATACCTCATGCTTCAAATTTGTTTAGCATCTTGGTTTAACCATCGAGCGATCCCAATCTTGGTATTTTATTCAAACAGCATGCAAAACAAAAGAAAATAAAATGACGCTCCAAGCAAAACACATATCATGTGGTGAATAAAAATATAGCTCCAAGTAAAGTTACCGATGAACGAAGACGAAAGAAGGGATGCCTTCTGGGGCATCCCCAAGCTTAGGCCCTTGTTTGTCCTTGAATATTACCTTGGGGTGCCTTGGGCATCCCCAAGCTTAGGCTCTTGCCACTCCTTATTCCATAGTCCATCGAATCTTTATCCAAAACTTGAAAACTTCACAACACAAAACTTAACCACCGAGGTACTATTGTGAACTCATTCTAAATTCATATTGGTGTAATATTTATTGTATTCCAACTTCTCTATGGTTCATACCCTCCGATACTACTCATAGATTCATCAAAATAAGCAAACAACACATAGAAACAGAATCTATCAAAAACAAAACAGTCCGTAGAAATCTGTAACTTGTGAATATTTATAGAACTCCAAACATTCTGCCAAATTAGGAAGTCCTAATAAATTTGTTTATTAATCTTCTACGAAAAGAATCAACTGAAAATCTCATTCCTGTGATTTATGAAAACTAATCTCGTGCATGCAAAATTTTCTGTTTTTCACCAAGATCAAGTTAACTATCACCATAGGTTATCCTAAAGGTTCTACTCGGCACAAACAGTAAGTAAAACACAAAACCACATATAACCAGAGGCTATATGAATTATTTATTACTAAACAGCAACAAAAAGCAAGAACAAAGATAAAATTGGGTTGCCTCCCAACAAGCACTTTTCTTTATTGCCTTTTTAGCTAGGCATGATGATGACAATGATGCTCACATAAAAGATAAGAATTGAAACATAACGGGGAGCCATTTAAGTCTAACCCACTTCCTATGCATAGGAATTTTGTGAGCAAACAACTTATGGGAACATGAAACAACTAGCATAGGAAGGTAAGACACGCAAATCTTCAAGATTTTCAACACATAGAGAGGAACCTTTATATTATTGCAATATGTAGAAGCATATGATCCTCTCTCATAATAATTTTCAATAGCATCACGAATGAATTCAACCATATAACCAACACATAAAGCGTTCTTTTCATGATCTACTTGCATAGAAATTTTACTACTCTCCATATAAGAGAATTTATTCTCATCAACCGTAGTGGGAGCAAACTCAAGAAAATAGCTATCATGTGAAGCATAATCCAATTGAAAATTAAAATCATGATGACAAGTTTCATGGTTATGTTTATTCTTTATGGCATACGTGTTACCACAATAATCATCATAAATAGGAGGCATGCTTTCATCATAATAAATTATCTCATCAAAACATGGGGGACAAAAAATATCATCTTCATCAAACATAGCATCCCCAAGCTTGTGGCTTTGCATATCATTAGCATCATAGGTATTCAAAGAATTCATACTAACAACATTGCAATCATGCTCATCATTCACATATTTTATGCCAAACATTCTATGTAATTCTTCTTCTAGTACTTGAGCACAATTTTCCTTCCCATCATTTTCACGAAAGACATTGAAAAGATGAAGCATATGAGGCACCCTTAATTCCATTTTTTGTAGTTTTCTTTTATAAACTAAACTAGTGATAAAGAAACTAAAAGATTCGATTGCAAGATCTGAAGATATACGTTCAAGCACTCACCTCCCCGGCAATGGCGCCAGAAAAGAGCTTGATGTCTACTACGCAACCTTCTCCTTGTAGACATTATTGGGCCTCCAAGTGCAGAGGTTTGTAGGACAGTAGAAAATTTCCCTCAAGTGGATGACCTAAGGTTTATCAATCCGTGGGAAGCGTAGGTTGAAGATGGTCTCTGTCAAACAACCCTGCAACCAAATAACAAAGAGTCTCTTGTGTCCCCAACACACCCAATACAATGGCAAATTGTATAGGTGCACTAGTTCGGCGAAGAGATGGTGATACAAGTGCAATATGGATGGTAGATATAGGTTTTTTTAATATGATATTATAAAAACAGCAAGGTAACTAATGATAAAAGTGAGCACACAGTATTGCAATGCGTTGAAACAAGGCCCAAGGTTCATACTTTCACTAGTACAAGTTCTCTCAACAATATAAACATAACTGGATCATATAACTATTCCTCAACATGCAACAAAGAGTCACTCCAAAGTCACTAATAGCGGAGAACAAACTAAGAGATTATTGTAGGGTACAAAACCACCTCATAGTTATCATTTCTGATCGATCTATTCAAGGGTCCGTAGTAAAATAACAAGAAGCTATTATTTCCCTTCAATCTATCATAGAGTTTGTACTAGAATAACACCTTAAGACACAAATCAACCAAAACCCTAATGTCAGGTAGATACTCCAATGTCACCTCAAGTATCCGTGGGTATGATTATACGATATGCATCACACAATCTCAGATTCATCTATTCAACCAACACAAAGAACTTCAAAGAGTGCCCCAAAGTTTGTACCGGAGAGTCAAGACGAAAACGTGTGCCAACCCCTATGCATAAGTTCACAAGGTCACTGAACCTGCAAGTTGATCACCAAAACATACATCAAGTAGATCACGTGAATATCCCATTGTCACCATAGATAAGCACATGCAAGACATACATCAAGTAGATCACATGAATATCCCATTGTCACCACAGATATGCACGTGCAAGACATACATCAAGTGTTCTCAAATCCTTAAAGACTCAATCCGATAAGATAACTTCAAAGGGAAAACTCAATCCATTACAAGAGAGTAGAGGAGGAGAAACGTCATAAGATCCAACTATAATAGCAAAGCTCGCGATACATCAAGATCGTGTCGAATCAAGAACACGAGAGAGAGAGAGAGATCAAACACATAGCTACTGGTACATACCCTCAAGCCCTAGGGTGAACTACTCCCTCGTCGTAATGGAGAGCGTCGGGATGATGAAGATGGCCACCGGAGAGAGATCCCCCCCCTCCGGCAGGGTGCCAGAACGAGTCTAGATTGGTTTTCGGTGGCTACAGAGGCTTGCGGCGGCGGAACTCCTGATCTAGGTTTCTTTCTGGAAGTTTGGGTATATATGAGATGTATTGGCGTCGGGAATAAGTCAGGGGGGTCTCCGGGCTATACACGAGGCAGGGGGCGCGCCTAGGGGGTGGGCACGCCCCCACCCTCGTGGGCAGCCCGGGACTCTTCTGGTCCATCTCCGATGCTCCGTGGGCTTCTTCTGGTCCAAAAATAATCTCCGTCAAATTTCAGATCAATTGGACTCTGTTTGATTTTCCTTTTCTGCGATACTCAAAAACAAGGAAAAACAGAAACTAGCACTGGGCTCTGGGTTAATAAGTTAGTCCCAAAAATCATATAAAATAGCATATAAATGCATATAAAACATCTAAGATGGATAGTATAATAGCATGGAACAATCAAAAATTATAGATACGTTGGAGACGTATCAAATATCTAGGCAATGATCATGAACATAGGCATCACGTCCGTGTCAAGTAGACTGAAATAATTCTGCATCTACTACTACTACTCCACACGTTGTGGCACCCTGGCTCAGACCGACCGGTTCACCATGCATTGCCACCCCAGAGACCATGTCTTCTTGCAACACACAACATCTTGGTACAGAAAACAACCGCTTTATTGATGCTAGCGGACCAAAGTTTATATTACAACGGAGTCGAGGCCAAGCGGCACAGACGGTGCGGCTGAACAATATGTACATTAATTAGTGAACATAAAGGGGCCTTGATCATAACAACTATGCGGCAGCGGAACAACGTCGTAGCAGAAACTCCATAGCACAGGGACACCGATGTGGACACGATCTAGACTCGAGCAGCGCTCCTTTCCAACGAGACTTTCCTAAAATCTGGCATGACACGCCAAGTCCGTACATTGAATGTACTTGCAAGATCACAACAGGCATAATCATAATGACAAACAATATCATGATAATTAACCAATTAATAATGCAATATTATTTCAGCATGTTGTGATCATGCTCTTGTGATAAACGTCCCTCGGGACCGACTTACCAACAGTGATCGTTCTTGGATCACACACAAACCACCATCGTGGTCTTGGCATAGGTGGCTCGTGATCCTTACGGTGATCACAACCATGACCAATGCTTGGTCTCGAACATCTCGACGGCCTTTCCGCCATCATCAACAGTGCAAAGTTCATAACTTAGTGTGCAAAATTTATTAAACATTGACCCATGGTGGGACCTACTACGAGCGTGTCCGTGACCGTGGACTCGGCTATCGATAGATTATACACTCCGCAGACGTAGCACACTTTACCCACACCACGGAACCCATGGCCTCGCACTCCCATTCGGGTGGACCAATGGAATTCTGACGAAACCCCTCCATTGCCATGACACTCTCCCGCGCACACCGACACAATCCCCACTGGGCGAGTCCTGGGTGGCCCCGTGTCTACCAAAGACACAACGACCACCGTCGTGGCCAAAACGATGCCACAAGGAGACCCGGTACCATAATCTCAACAACGGGCACACAAGGTTATGTGTTCTTACCAGGCCAGGGTAAGCAAGCCCATAACCTTCCTTAGTTGGAGGCACCGACCAGAGGCATGACAATGGACCGAATCAAGGCCTCCCATAAGGCAAATTTGGTTGCACTGGAAAAAACTCGATTCAGTGGCACCATGACCCGGCCAACGATATGTTCAAGTTGAGTTATATTTAGGTTCAACTTAAAGTAAAAATAAGTGGTGTCATAGTATGCCATGAAATGCAACTTAACCTGTGCATCACATATTAATGGAAATGACTGAGTCAACCATATTCACACTAAGCATAATCATCAACAACTTATGCCACTTTTCTGGTTAGGAAAAACCTTACTTTAACCAGAATATTTTCTAGCAAATTTTTATTATTTTACTCATGCAAGAAAATAACTTTAAGTAATTACTCATTTGTATCACAATATTATTCTTTCATCATCACAAATGAATCCTAGATTCTTTACCAGCTAAGTTAGTTTCAAACATTCTGTAAATCAAGCATATTAACTGAAACAAGCACTAAACAGAATAAAAATAACATAATAGTTATTTAAATGCATGGATTAAACTTTTCATTCAAGTAAGAATATCATAAATATTGAAATGGCACCATGAAAATGTTGTTGTGGCTTGCCTTAGTGCAGATGAGGTTCACAAGCCTTCTGGTGATCCTCAAGACAAGCCTCTCCCTCTGAAAATAATTTTAAACACAAGAAGAAAATATCAAGAACCCTTCTGAAAATCACCAAAAAATCTAGGCAGCACAAAAAATCTCATCTTCTGTGATCTGCTAGATTTCTTTGCAAAGAACACAATGCAAAAAGAATCAATTCATTTGGACTTATGGTTGAAGAGTTATAGCTGTTTGAAGCTCTCTGTAAATGAAATGAATTTGAATTTACATAAAACAGACTAGGGGGTGACGTTGAAGGCATAAAGCCTCAGGGTGCCACCACTCGTACCGCTTCGTGCGCGTACAGAGTGGCTGACTAGCGGGCCCCGCTAGTCAGGCGAGTGGGAGCGAGGAGGAAATAGAGGGGGTCGCGGCTTTGCTGGAGCTCTCGCCGGTGACGAGGGCTCCTTAGCCCAAACGAGAAGGAGGGATCGAGAGAGGGGATGGAGGCGCACCTGCCCGTACCCGTAGCGTAGCTAGGGTTGGTCGGACGGCGTCGGAATCGACCTCGCAAGCGGAGGCAGAGAGCGGTGGTCGTCGGAGATGAGGAAGACCACGAGCAGAGGCAACTCCAGGGGCTCCAAGTGGACGGGACGGCTTCACCGGAGAGAGGCGGAGGCTCGGGAAGGGTCGCCCTAGCCTGGGAGGGGCTGGAGCTACCGCGACGACCTAAGGGGATCGCCAGAGAGCTCGAGCTCAGGGACGGTGGCCCGCGGCCTGCCCGGCCGGGCTATGACTATCTACATGTTTTTGGAGTGTGTGGGAGTGGAGGATGGTGCTCGAGGAGGCTGGGGGTGGCTCCTTTAATAGGCGAGCGTCGGGGTGGATCGGGCTCCGCCGGCAACACATGGACACTGCGCCCGGTGACGAGCGGCATCAGTGAGAGGAGGAGAAGGCGACGCAACTCACACGAGAATTGTGGGTGAACGGGGACAAGCACAAGATCAAGAGGAAGGTGACGAGCACAGTGCAGAGCGCACTGTGGCATTGGATGGACCGCGCCCGTGCTCGCTGCGGCGAGGTCCGGTGTCGGCGAGTGCCAGGGGGAGTTAATGGAGTTGAGAGGAAGATGGTGGCGAAGTTTGGCACGCTCGGGCAGCCGGGGATGCGAGCACGCCCGAAACAGAGTGCTCCGCGGCACTCAGAGCGCGTCGACACGCATGCTGGCATCATGGACATGCGTGGTCACTGCGTCAACTCTTCCCTCAGGCCGACCAACGTCCAAAGATCATGTCTGGCTTGTTGTTCGTGGTAGTTTTGAAGATTACCACGCTTTGGTTTGGCTCCTGATGCAGTAGAGAAGATTTTACAAGCCAGGTAAGTTTCTGATCAATAACTTTGAGAGGTTACTGAGGTCAAATGGCTGGGAGTTGGGGGCTGTGCTTTGGAGGCTAGCCATCATCTACTAAGGTGATGATGCACAAGAAAGTTCAGGCACAATGGAGCAAGTAAAATGGTAGTTGCTGTAGAAACCACCATTTCTGTCCAGAACAGAAAATATTTTCTATAGCAGAAATATTCCAAAAAGTGATGAAATATTTTTACTCAAGAAGGTGCCCTAGGGTTCAAAGAATATTTGTGAATTTTCTCAGATTTTTGTGAGCCAGAAAAATTGGGGTTGCTTTGGAGCTCATTGAACTAGCTAGGGTTTTAGAGAGGAAAATGAATATTTTTCATTTAAGAAAAATATTCCAAATATTATTTTGGGTAGGATCAGAGAGAGAATGATGGTTAGGGAGATAAATGATGCACTTGGGTGAAAGACAAGGGTATCCAAGTGTTTAAGTCCATATGAAAAGAGTCAAAAACTCCAAATTTCAAAATCAATTCAAATGAAAAACCAGGCAAATAAAGGAGGGCAAAAACCAGGCTGTCACAAACCTCCCCCACTTAGAATGAATCTCGTCCTTGATATTCGGTTGCTTGGGAAAACCACTTTGGATAATGTGACTGTAGAAATTCTTCCCGCTCCCAAGTTGATTCTGACTCTATGTGATGCTCCCGCTGAACTTTGTAGAATTTTCTTACTTTACTGTGAGTGACCCTTTCCATCTGATGCAAAATTCTAAACGGTCTTTCTTCATAGGTTAAATCATTTGCCAATTCTATCTCAGCCATACAGTCCTTTTCTCAGGCGGGGATATACATTGCCTTAACTGGCAAACATGAAACACGTTGTGCACGTCCGACAATTCAGGGGGTAGTTCCAACTGATATGCAACAGAGCCCACTCGGGACATGACAGGAAATGGACCAATAAATCTAGGTGCTAACTTTCCACGAGTATGAAATCTCTTGACTCTTTTCATAGGAGTGACTCGGAGGTATACGTGTTCTCCGGGTTCAAAACTGATCTGTCGGTGCTTTGCATCATAATAACTCTTCTATCGAGATTTAGCCAATTGCAATCTGTCCCTAATTTCCTTAACTTGTTGCTCAGCTTCCATCATGAGATCCGTTCCGAAGATACGGCTATCTCCAGTTTGAGAACAATTTAAAGGAGTGCAGCACTTACGGCCATCCAAAGCTTCATACCATGACATTTTTAGACTGGTCTGGAAGCTGTTGTTATATGAAAACTCGGAAAATGGCAAGCAGTCCTCCCATTTTGGTTCTTGGGCTAAAGCACAGGCTCGCAACATATCCTCGAGTATTTGGTTTACCCACTCTATCTGTCCATCCGTCTGAGGATGATAAGTTGTAACGCCCTCGATGCGGCTATATCTCCCACGTGTCGAAGCACGACTTAGAGGCATAACCGCATTGAAAGCAATGTCGCAAGTGAGGTAATCTTCACACAACCCGTGTAATAAAATAGGGGAAGAAGTTACATAGTTGGCTTACAATCGCCACTTAACACAATTACAAGAATAAAGCATTACATCATCCAAATACACTCAAGGTCCGACTACGGAACCAAAATAAAAGAAGAACCCCAAATGCGACAAGGTCCCCGATCGACCCCAACTGGGCTCCACTACTGATCAACTAGAACAAAACAACACAAAGGACAAGATCTTCATCGAGCTCCTCCTGAGCTTGGTTGCGTCATCTGCACGGAATCAACGGCACCTGCAAGCTGGTTTTGGAAGTATCTGTGAGCCACGGGGACTCAGCAATCTCGCACCCTCGCGATCAAGACTATTTAAGCTTATGGGAAAGGTAAAGGTATGAGGTGGAGCTGCAGCAAGTGACTAGCATGTATGGTGGCTAACATATGCAAAAGAGAGTGAGAAGAGAAGGCAAAGCATGATCGATAAACTATGATCAAGAAGTGATCCTAGAACAACCTACGTCAAACATAACTCCAACACCGTGTTCACTTCCCGGACTCCGCCGAAAAGAGACCATCACGGTTACACACGTGGTTGATGCATTTTAAATAAGTTAAGGTTCAAGTTATCTACAACCGGACATTAACAAATTCCCATCTGCCCATAACCGCGGGCACGGCTTTCGAAAGTTCAAATCCCTGCAGGGGTGTCCCAACTTAGCCCATCACAAGCTCTCACGGTCAACGAAGGAATAGACCTCCTCCCGAGACATTCCGATCAGACTCGGTATCCCGGTACAACAAGACATTTCGACAGGGTAAAACTAAACCAGCAACACCGCCCGAATGTGCCGAAAAATCCCGATAGGAGCTGCACATATCTCTTTCTCAGGGCACACTCAGATTGTCCTAGGTACGGGTAAGACAGCCCGGAGTTGCCCCTGGTGGCCACCGGCAGCTGACAGGTTTGACCAACACTCAGAGGAGCACTGTCCCGGGGGGGGGGGGTAAAATAATGATGACCCTTGAGTCCGTGAAACCCAAGGGAAAAAGAGGCTAGGTGGCGAATGGTAAAACCAATGTTGGGCATTGCTGGAAGACCTTTACTTAAGGCGAACTGTCAAGGGGTTCCCATTATAGCCCAACCGCATAAGGAACACAAAATCTGGGAACATAACACCGATATGACGGAAACTAGGGCGGCAAGAGTGGAACAAAACACCAGGCATAAGGCCGAGCCTTCCACCCTTTACCAAGTATATAGATGCATTAATTAAATAAGATATATTGTGATATCCCAACAAGTAAACATGTTCCAACAAGGAACAACATCTCCATGTTCCAACAAGGAACAAAACTTCAATCTTCACCTGCAACTAACAACGCTATAAGAGGGGCTGAGCAAAGCGGTAACATAACCAATCAACGGTTTGCTAGGACAAGGTGGGTTAGAGGCTTGGTTAAACAATTTAGGAGGCATGATAAGCAAGTGGTAGGTATCGCAACATAGGCATAGCAAAAGAGCGAGCATCTAGCAAAGCAAAGATAGTAGTGATTTCAAGGGTACGATCATCTTGCCTGAAATCCCGCAAGGAAGAAGAACGAGTCCATGAAGAAGACAAACGGAACGTAGACGAACGGGTCCTCGCACACGCGACGTTATCGGAACCAACCCGAAGAAGCAACACCGGAAAGAAGCAAACAACATGGTAAACAACCAACACATAATCATGGCATGATGCACAATCAAGTATGGTGCATGTCCGGTTTAAATATGCATGGCATGGCAAAGTGCACAAACAATCCTACAAATTAAGTGGAGCTCAATATGCAACGAGTTGCATATTGACGAAAAACCACATGACTTATTTAGTTCTCTCTGGTTTAGGTACTCAACAATATTAAATGTTGTTAGCATGGCAAGAGGGGAAGCATAAGAAAACTAAACATTTAGGCAAGTTTAAATGAGGCCGGAAACAACGAACAACAATTCCGGAAACTCCTCATGAGCATATTATAGATTTGGTGCGGTTCTGCCCTAAACATAATTTTAGAGTTGTTAAACATGCTAGGTGAGTGCATCATGTTAAACTAGGCATTTTTCTACCCCATTTACATATAAAATTTATTAAATTCCGAGTTACGGTTATTTAGTTATGAATTAAAGCATTTTAACATGACATAGGGGCAAAATTAATCAAACAACATTTTAAACATTTTAAACATGGATGAAAGTTGGATATTAGGAATGTAGACAAAATTCTAAGCAGCTTTCATATATAAATCATTTTAATCCGATGCACGAATTGTGAGTTATTATATGCAGGAACATGGGGGTCTTTTCTGCAAAACTGGCAAACTCTGGATAACAGGTAAATTTCGCAGACCGGGAAAAATACTAAACGGGCCGAAACTGGGCGTACAGAGCATGGCCCAACAGCAGGGAAAAAACGAAGGCGCTCAGGGGGGTGGCCTCACCCAGTGGGCTTCGGCCCGGTCCAAGGAGGAGCAAGACGGGCTGCAGGAGGGGTGCGCTGGGCCTTGGGTGTGGTTGGCCCACATGCGCGCGAGGAAGGTGGCCCAGTAGCGAAGCGCTCATCCTCCTCTGCTCGAGCAGAGGCAGGAGCATGGCGCGGCGGCTTCCGGCGATGGGGACGGCGGCGCGACGCGTAGGGAGCTGGAGGACGACGGGGATGGATGGATCCGAGGACGGGTGTTCCAGATCCGGTGACACAGGTGGTCGACGGCGCTCGGGGATGCGGGATCCGGCGAGGTGGAGCTCATCCATGGAGGCGGCGGCGGTTTCCTGTGGCAACAGAGGGAGGGAGAGAGCTGGTGAGGAGAGGAAGGAGAACGGGAAGGGAGAGAGAGGGAGGCGAGGGCCACACTGGCCTGCTGTCGAAGTGCTCGCCGGCGGCGAGGCTCCGGTGGCCGACGAGTGCAGGGAGGCAGCGACGAGGGCGGAACGAGGAGGTCGGGGCTCTTCTTGCAGGAATGGCGCCACTCGGGGGCGGAGCATTCGGGCTACGGCGGCGGAGCGCTTGGGCCCCGATGGGCTTCCCAGGGCCCAAAGCGGGTCCTGGCGGGCTTGGCAGTGGTGGGAGGTTGGCTGGGATGCGTGGCACGCCCGGGTTGGAGGAGGGCGCGGTCAGGTGGCAGCGGGGCTAATGGAGGCGCGACAAGTGGCGGCGGAGGACTTGGCCGGCGCGGAAAACGAGGCAGAGGAGGTGGGAGGCGGCTGGCTAACGATTGGGGGCGCGGATTTCAAGGAGGAGGAAGGAGAAGGCCCAAAATGGCATGGAGGGGGGTCTATATAAGGTAAGGGGGCTAGGGTTAGGGGGTTTGAGGCCGTTTCGGAGCCTCGGATCACGATCGGACGGCCGCAGGCACGAGGAGTAGTCTGGGCCTAGGTGGGCTGTGAAGAGAGGTTGGGCTGAGATGAGAGGAGAGGAGTGCAGCCCGGCAACTGTTTCCGGTGACCGAAAACGTCCAACGAAAAGACCGGCTATACTGCCGCTATAGTTTAACAGTTGGGCTATCAAACGAACTCCGAATGCGATGAAACTTGACATGCGGTCTATCTACACTATAACAAGACCACACGTCAACTCTCATCCCATTCCGAGAACATTTTCCAGCCACTTAGAAAATAATATTTCGGACGTGTCGCGGGCGCGTGCAAGTGTGTCTGGGCTCAGAACGGACAGCGGAGAGAACGGGGAACCCGGACAAATGCAAGTTTTGAAAACATGATGATGCAATGCACATGATGACATGATAAGATGCAACACGCAAGCAAAAGACCTGACAACGACAGCGAATAACTGATGGACACCTGGCACATCGGTCTCGGGGCGTTATATAAGTAGTACTACATTTCAGTGTTGTCGCCAAGGCTTGATAGAAACATGACCAAAAAGCGGAGGTAAACAGGGAACCTCGGTCGGAAGTGATGGTTCGGGGGATTCCATGCAGACTGACTATTCTGTTAAATGGGCCCTCAGAAGGCCAAAAGTTAACTTGGGCTGGAAATGGCCCAACGGAATAACGGGCCGTTAATGGGTATAAAGTGATACATTGTTCATTACAGGTCAGTTTCACCACGGGCTGTTAATGGGTGTAAAGTAATACACTGTTCATTACGGGCCAATTTTAGCACGGGCCGCTAATGGGCCAAGAGTTACAAAGGGCCTCATATGGGCTGAAAGAGGTCATGGGCTATACATGGGCCAGAAGTGAAAACGGGCTCGAATCATATTGGACGGCCCAGATGACGCTACTATGCCTAATACGGATAGGTCGTAACGGGCCTTGGATTAGCGGGCTGTAAATGGGCTATATGCGAATAGGCCGTTAACAGGCTTTCCATGGGCCGGCCGGCCAACTTTTGACCAAGTCAAATGGGCCGACCTTTTCATAGGAATGGGCCACTGTTGGGCCGTGCCACGTGTCGATGTATCATAGGCGGCTTCTGTCCAGTGAGTGGATGACATATGTCCCAACGATGAGCCGACACGTGTTTCCTCTAGCCAATGATGATTTTACACGTGGAAAATCCCCATTGGTCGGGGTTGTTAACGGGTTATCGGATCCAAAACCCGACCCGATAGCTTAACAACGTTCCGTTACGGTGGATGCCATGTGTCGGTCACCCTTGACGAAATCACTTCTGTGACGCGTGATTTATCGTCATGGAAGTGGACACTTCCGTGATGATAATTTTGGTAATGTCATGGAACACTTCTACGACAGCACAGGTATGACTATCTTGATTCTGTCATAAATTTGTCATGGATGTACATGCATGACAAAAAAAGCGACCTACTGTGACAAACACGTATCATCACGGAAGTGTATATTTTTTGTAGTGGAAGGAGGTCAGCAAAGGAGCCGACCGATACTGAGTCGACGGCTGCCATAGGAGGACGCCACGGACCCACGCGCGAAAGTCAGTTGCCCCGCGGACATGGAGTGCCTCGACGTCAAGTGGCGCTTCTTGGAGCCAAGCGGAGTCGTCGGCAACGAATACGAGCGCACCGAGACGGATCTCGCGGCCCTCGGCCAAACCTCCACCTGAAACCATGTTGATGGGGATCGGAAAAAATCGCAACTTCTCCAACAAGTCGCTAAGACACCTACCCCACGGTGGGCGTCAACTGTCGTGGATCTAAGTCTGACAGTATAATGGGGGTAGGAGTGTAGAGGCAAGATCCTAGATGCGGAGGAGTTGTACACGCAAGTTTTACGAGTTCAGGCCCTTCTCGGAGGAAGTAACAACCCTACGTCTCGGAGCCCGGAGGCGGTCGACTGGATTATATGTGTGTGAGTTACAGGGGGTGCGAACCCTTGTGCCTGTGGTGGCGGTGGCTTATATAGAGTGCGGCAGGACCCCAGCCAGCCCACGACATAGAGGGTTTAAGGTACATTGAAGAGAGAACATTACTGGTAACGCCCACATTAAAGTGTTGTGAATCCCAATTAAGCCTATGAGTAAATGCTGGACCGTTGCATATGCAGAGTGGCTTTAGCTCTTCTGCTTGTTGAGTGACTTCTGCGACGGTTGAGTGACATCGATTCTTCCGAGTGGAACGTTTCCGGTCTAGTGAATGACGATACTCTTTGGATGATCCTGGCTTTAGGGTGTTGTCCTAGGGGAGGATGTCAAGGTCAGGTCTATGACCCTACCCTAGGTACGTAGCTTCATCATTTTGTATTGAGAATCAAAGAGAGAGAAGAAGCCATCTAGCTAATAACTATGGACCCGAAGGTCTGAGGTAAGCTACTCACACATCATCGAAGATGCTATGTTGTTGATGTAGAAGCCCTTCGTGATCAATGCCCCCTCCGGCGGAGCACCGGATAAGGCCCCAAGATGGGATCTCACGGGTACAGAATGTTGCGGCGGTGGAAATAGGGTTTCGTTGTGCTCCTGGACGTTTTCGGGGTACGTAGGTATATATAGGACGAAGAAGTAGGTCGGTGGAGCTGCGAGGGGCCCACGAGGGTGGGGGCGCGCCCAGGGGGCAGGCGCGCCTCCCTGCCTCGTGGCCTCCTTGCTTCTTTCTTGACGTCCACTCCAAGTCCCCTGGATTGTGTTAGTTCCAAAAATAACTCTCCCAAAGGTTTCATTCCGTTTGGATTCTGTTTGATATTCCTTTTCTGTGAAACACTAAAATAGGCAAAACATAGCAATTTGGGCTGGGCCTCTAGTTAGTAGGTTAGTCCCAAAAATAATATAGAAGTGTATAATAAAGCCCATTAAGCATCCAAAACAGATAATATAATATTATGGAACAATCAAAAATTATAGATACATTGGAGACGTATCAGCATACTGCCTTCTAATTTGGTGGATGGCATTTGGGCCCGCGCGCGGCATGGCCCGCATGTTGTTGAACAAAAGTAAAATGACATTCAGTAGACAGAGACGTTTCGATGACCTACGAGGAGCCAGAAGCGGTAGTGTATCCACTATAGTAGTAGTAATTGTTTTTTTGGTAGCTGCAGAGTGTCTCCACTTTACTAGTAGTAATTGTTTCTCTGGGCCCAAGGCAAAACAGCCCATCCACCCTAGTAAATAACAAAATCATTTCAAAAGCCCATATATTTACTTAATGAGAGGCGCCAGCCACACCCAGCACATCGCCCCCAAAAATCTGGGTGCTCTTCTTCCTCCTCACTCCCACCCACCTCACGTCAGCTCGTTCCACTCGTACCCCCAAATTCCTCACCTCACTCCTACAGAAAACCCCAGCTCCCCTTCTTCCTCACTATTACAGAAAAACTTCAGCTCCCCTTCTTCTTCACTCACACTACAACTAGGATCATCATTCGTTACTCTGCTCAAATCCGTGAGCGTGACGCGACGCCCTCAAGGAAAATGGAGTCAGCTGACCCCAGTGCCAAGAAGATGAGGCTCCCGCCAGCGGCGACGCTTGTTGTAGATCTCGCACCCACCAGCGCGGGGAGAAGCGGCGACCCTGCTGTCGGTGTCAAAACCGGCGGATCTCGGGTAGGGGGTCCCGAACTGTGCGTCTAAGGAGGATGGTAACATGAGGTAGGGGACACGATGTTTTACCCAGGTTCGGGCCCTCTTGATGGAGGTAAAACCCTACGTCCTGCTTGATTATTCTTGATAATACGAGTAGTACAAGAGTTGATCTACCACGAGATCAGAGAGGCTAAACCCTAGAAGCTAGCCTATGGTATGATTGTCTGTTGTCCTACGGACTAAAACCCTCCAGTTTATATAGACACCGGAGGGGGCTAGGGTTACACAGAGTCGGTTACAAGGAAGGAGATCTACATATCCGTATTGCCAAGCTTGCCTTCCATGCCAAGGAGAGTCCCATCCGGACACGGTACGAAGTCTTCAATCTTGTATTTTCATAGTCCAACAGTCTGGCCAAAGGATATAATCCGGCTGTCCGGATACGCCCTAATCCAGGACTCCCTCACCCGCCCCCACCGGATCCCAGGAACCCATAGAATCTTGGGTGGACCGCATTAGCGATCTCCCAGATGCCGTCCTTGGGGAGATCATCTCGCTTCTCCCCACCAAGGATTGCTGTCGCACTCAAGTCCTCTCAATTCGATGGCGCCCTCTATGGTGCGCCGTGCCCCTTAATCTCGACTGTCATCAGCTATCTCTCTTTAATGATTTCAAAATCCCCAGAGCCATGATCTCTCCCACCAAGGCTCCGTTCAAAGCCTCTGCATCTCGTCATGCTACCTAAGCAAGCATACCATGCCCTGCACGGTGGACGCCTGGCTGAAATCCCCTGTATTCACAGAACTACAGCTGCTTGAGTTCTACTATTCCCCTAGAAATCACCTACCAGATACCGAACGGCATCTACCTGTGCCCTCAGCAGCGATGTCCATCTCGCGGTTTTCCTCCTCTCTCCACACAGCCACCTTTGCGTTGTGCTACCTACCTGACAATCTGGTACTAAACCTTCGACTCCCATTTCTCAAGAAACTTTCACTTTTGCAGGTTCGTATATTAGAGGCCTCATTGCACAACATCATCCACTCCAGTTGCCCTGCCCTGGAGTGCTTGGTGCTTGTTTTCACAGTTAGAATCGATTGTCTCGAAATAAAGTCGCCTAACCTTGTAAGAATTGGAATTTCTTTTGACGGAAGGCAACTCATCATCCAAGATGCCCCTTCACTTCAAAGGTTGATCCTTGATTCTAGTTATTCACCGTCGCAAATAACCGTCCTCTCTGCGCCTAAACTGGAGACCTTGGGTGTAATACATGATCTCTATGCTCATTTCAAGATGGTGTTTGGCTCCACAGTTCTTCAGGTACTTTATATTATCATCTACACTTGTAACCATAAGCTGTATTTTAAATTTCTGCGCATAAGTTATATGTCATCTTGGAGTACACATTTTGTACTAATATTATGTTCTATGCTCAATGAAGAGTTTCTCCATGGATAGCCTATCAATGGTGCTGGATTCTGTCAAGATCTTATATATCCAAATGAATAGTTTTGATCTGAACAAGATTATTGGCTTGCTGCAATGCTTTCAATGTCTGGAGAAGTTGTATATAAAGGTGATAATTTCACGCACATTGGAAGCCCGCATATAGTTTACTAGAATTAACCGTTCAGCTATTGCTCTTTCCACACTCTTTTTTAGACCTTAACTATTTTCAATCTTCATGTCTATTTAGGCAACAAAATGGGGTAGGAAAGTTATAACCAATCAAGGGATTCGTAAGCACCGGGATTTTCTCACTTATCATGACATTCGATTGAAGACAATAATGCTAGAACGATATGTAGCCAACCATGCAAACACTATATTTTTCACATTCTTCCTGCTGAATGCGAGGTTACTATTGTCCATCAGGCTTAAGTTTATCAGCAGCATGGTTTCGATGGATGGGTACGTCGAAGAGCAAAAAAAGGAGTTTTAGGTGGGCAAAAGAGCTTCTAAACATGCCGGGCTTCTATTTACAACATATTGTCGTCATAATCCAGTAAATTTTACGACCCAGGATGTTCATTCTATGGACCTGACCGATCCATTTGACTGTGACTGCCGAAAAGAGTGTTGGAGTTAGATGTTGTTGCCCTTTTCAACCTGGGTTTTGTCTAAACCTGATGAATAATTAACCCTCGTGCTTTTGTACAGTTTGTAAGCTGGAGTTAGATGTTCTTTCCCTTTTCAACTCGGCTGTGACTGTCATATTTTCCTTGAAACAAGGCAAATGGCTTTCCATTCGTTTAATTTAGAGTGAAATATTTTAACAAATCCCAACCAAGGGAAATAACATCACTCTCGCCGGCTGCTTGAGCTCATTGTGCATTAGAGAAGCCAAGTGATTAGCCCCCACCAGCAGCCACAAACTTATTTCAAACTAGCAAACCAAATGAGCTGTAATTTTCATAGGAAAGGCCGCATGACCGTGAAAGATTTGGATTCTGACATTTGGGACCCACGAGGAAATAGCCTATCCAAGGTGGTGTCGACTTACTAGCTAGTCAACAAACGTTTCTGCCTACCAGCCATTGGATTGACATCCAACATCTGTCGTGTATCTTCTATCTCTGGTCTTGTTCCTCTAGCATCGCAAACCAAAACCACCCCGTCGGCTCGGCCTGCTCCCGCCTCCCATAGCTGGTTGCGCCTCCGCCACCCTACCATACCCTCCAACGTTGGCCAGTCCCTCCCTCTATTGCCCCACATGTCCTGTTATTCTCCGGCGACGTCAGCCCCAACACGCACCCGCACCCAAACCAGTCAACCCTCATACTCCCCTCCGCCTGCGACTGGACCGTCACATGTTCCACACTCCTGTTTGTTCCGTCCGAGGCCTCGCCGTCGTCCTCGGCCTTTGGTTTGCTCGCCATGCGCGGTGTGCCGCCCTCTTGCATTGTCAACACCATCAACAACTGAGAGGAACAAGGATATGACTGTACATGGAGAGGATGACAGTAGGGACCCACCAGTGTCATGGCAGTATGCAATCAAGTGCTTCCTTATTACAAGCCCCAAAAAATGGTTCCTCCTAATGGTTGGACATCTGGGGCTCACGCCGTTGTCAACGTAGTCAATAAACGAGAGAATTACACAACGAGTGGCTGACACCAGGGACCCAGCAGGTCGCGCAGTTGTTATTTACCTTTTTTGAGGAACCAGCAGTTGTTATTTATACCAGTTTTAGCGACGGATCAGGGTAACAACGGGGTTGTGCGGGGGCTGTGGCCCGTCTAGCCAGGATTTTATTTATGTTTACCACATCATGAGCCCAGTTGTGTTTTTTTCTTGCTGAAAATGGCTAGCCCAGTTCTATTTTTTAAAAGAAATACCCAAACGAGGCCTACATGCTTTATCATCCCGGCTGGGCTGCAAATCTTTCAACACGAGGAGAGAGTTTCATTCGGTTTGCCCAAAAATGGGTTGTACATTTTTAAAACACATCAAACCGGGAATTAGTTTCATTTTTTAATTAGAAGATTTTAAATTCCGTTGATTTTTATGCCTGGACAATTATTTGGATTTTATATTTATATAAATTATTTTTCAAATAGTTTGAATGTGACTCGATATTTCAGGATTAAAAACAGTTGACTGCACTGAAATATGTAAAATTTCGTATAATTTTTAACCGTGGCCACAATATGGGGTGTAATGCTAACAAAAGGAAGATGGGCTCCAAAAAAATCTTAAGAATTGGCAAATGGGCTGTAAATTATTAGAAGTAATGGCAGATGTGCCGTATGCTGTTTTCCATAGATTTGAGGCTAACTTGTGCGCCTACTACAGGTTGACGCGTATGCTTTCCTAAAAAATAAGGTTGACGCACACGCAACGCCGTGTCAACTTAGTCAACACACGAGAGCAGCGACTGTTGGATGTTCATCCAACGGCCGTTGTGCTTCTTCAATCTCTGCTCTTCCTGCTCCAGTCGCTCAAACAAGCGCCAGCGGGACTGCCTGCTCCCTCCTCCCGCGCCTGGCTATGCTGCCGCGTAGGCCTCACCGCCCCATGGTTCTCCCGTCGCTGGCCTAGCCATCCCTCTACTCACCCACACCTGGTGTAATTCTCCGGCGACGGCAGACGAACCAGTAAACCCTCTTACTCCCCTACGCATGGGAAACAACTGCCGAGTTTTCCCTGGCTCCATGTTGTTCCTTTCCTAGGCCTCGTCGTCGTCCACTGCCCTGGTGCTCTCCACACGGCGTGGTCAACGTGGTCAACGAACGACATGCATCGGAAGTGGATTGTACGTGGAGAGGCTGACAGCTGGGTCCACGGCTGCACGCAAGGAAATGCCTCCTTATTACGCACAAAATAATGATTCCTCCACATGACAGCTGGGACCCACCGGAAGGGCCTGTGTATTTCACGAAAAAATGTTCCCCCGCTGACAGGTCAGACCCATCAGCGATATCTTCGCACGCTAAGAAGTGCCTCATTATTACGCACAAAAAATGAATACCCCTTGCTAGCTGGGACCCACCATAGTGTGAGGCTGACTTGTGGGCCTACTAAGATGACGGGGATGGACGGATTTGTTAACTTAGTCAATATGAACGATTCTAGCTCTAGTGACCATATGATGTCCATCCAACGGCCGTAGTGCTTCTTCAACCTATGGTCTTCTTGCTCCAGCCACCCAAACAAGCGTCGTGTGCCGCCTACTCCTGCCTCCTGTGTCCACTTGTGCTACCACCGCTGGCCATGCCATCCCTCTATACTCACCCACACCTCCTGTTATTCTCCGGCGAAGGCAGCCTCACACCGTAGTTGAAGCAGTCAACCCACGTACTCCCCTCCGTGTGGGCATCCACTGCCACGTCTTCCCCAGCTCCGCGTCGTCCCCTTCATCGGCCACGCCGTTGTCTACCGCCCTGGTGCTCTCGGAGCGGCGTGTACAATGTGGTCAATGAACGACTTCCATCGGAAAAGTACTATATGTGGAGAGGCTAACAACTGGGTCCACTGCCATAGCAAGGAAGTGCCTCCTTATTACGCGCAAAATAATTATTCCTCCACCTAACAACAGGGACCCACCGGACGGGCCACCGTATTTCGTGGAAAAAACATTTCCCCCCTGACTGCTGGGACCCATCTACATCTTCGCACTCAAGGAAGTGCGACTATATTACGGGGGAAAAATGATTCGCCCCCCTGACTGCTGGGACCTACCAGCAACATCTTCGCACGCAAGGAAGTGCCTGGCAGTCGGGACCCACCTGGTCGAAGCATACGTAGCTTTGTCATTCTGGTCGCGAACGTGTACGTACATACTGGTCGATGTAGAGGCGCGCACGTACCATGTACACGTACATACAGTGGCCAGGGTGCAAGAAAGAAAATATGGCCACGTACATACATACAGGAGGGGTCTCGAACGCCTACTCATGCATACGTACGAGCAGGGCTCGTGTACATGGCTGGGTTAGAACGGAGAAGCTGCGCCGTCATCGTATTCATGTGGTGGCAACGGAATGCGTCTTGTTCATCGGGAGGCAACGGAACGCGTGCTGTTCATCGGGAGCCAATCGGCTTGGACAAAACAGCCGATGGAAACGAGGCCTGGCGCACCGCAGAACGGAGGAAACAGCCTTGTGTTCGACCGCCCATGGTCGAAACGGGAACCTGTTCATCGGGAGGGGTCTGGCGTACCGCAAAACGGAGGAAACGGACTTATGTTGGACCTCCTACGGTCGAATTAGGGTCCTGTTAACCGGGAGGGGTGTGGCGTACCGCAAAACGGAGGAAATGGACTTGTGTTGGAGCGCTACTTTCGTAACAGGGGTCCTGTTCATCGGGAGGGGTGTGGCGTACCGCAAAACAGGACTCCACGGGATATTGTTCATCTCCACCGTTGACCTCCTCTAGGCTCCACGGTGTACTGTTCATCCACCGTCGACCTCCTCCAGCCTCCACCTGCGACTGTTCATCCATGGGCTCCTGTTCATCCAGCCTCCACCTCATGCTCCTCCACCGGCTACTGTTCAACTAGCCTCTCCACGGGGTCCTGTTCAACCACCCCTCCACAAGCTACTGTTCATCCAGTCCTCCACCGGGTACTGTTCAACCAGCCCTCCACCGGCTACTGTTCAACCTTCCTTCCATGGGGTCCTGTTCAACCAGCCCTCCATCGGCTACTGTTCAACCTTCCCTCCACGGGGTCCTATTCATCTAGCCCTCCATGGGCTCGATCGATCGGG